>NW_015168071.1:493217-523211 GCF_001447785.1 Gekko japonicus
GGAGGAGGAGGAGGAGGAGGAGGAGGAGGAGGAGATTGGATTTATACACCGCCCTTCACTATCCAAAGGTGTCTCAGAGCAGCTTACAAATTCCTTTCCCTTCCCCTCCCCACAACAGACACCCTGTGAGGTAGGTGGGGCTGAGAGAGGTCTGACAGAAACAGCTCTTTTTTCAAGAACAGCTCTTATCAGAACTACGGCTTGCCCAAGGTCATCCAGCCAGGTGCAAGTGGAGGAGTGGGAAATCAAACCCGGTTCTCCCAGATTAGACTCTGTGCACTTAACCACTACACCAAACTGGCTTATGCGGAATCAGGCCATTCAAAGTCTGTCAAGGTCAGTATTGTCTGTTCTGACTGGTAACAGCTCTCCAGTCTTCTTGTGAAGGTGTTTCACGTTACCTGATCCTTTTAATGGAGGATTCCAAAAACTGAACCTAAGTCCTTCTACGTGCAAAGCAGATGCTTTACCACTAAATTACAGTGCCGCCCATGTGGGAAAGATTACTTTTTCCCCACCCACAAGGCCATTCCCTGATTTAAATTGCCCCCTCTTGTGGCTGTTTGCTCCACATCGAAAATATCCATGTACTTATGCTAGCATTCACATCTTTTCATCTCACTCCAGCAAGAGGGGGCAATTTGAATCAGGAAAAGGCTGCAGGGGAGAAGAGTTAACTCCCACCTTAGCCACAATCTGGTTTAGCCATCCACAGTGACATGCTGTGGGGCATCTGATCATGGAGTTTTCACATCATCACGTGAGTCCCAAGCATTCCAGCAGCTTTGCGCATTATGAGCTGCACCTGCATGGACTTCTAGCTCTGTGTCAGATTTATCACAGCTTCCCCCAACATGGATCATTCTCTCTTATCATGTATCTGCCTCTTTGGTGTGCTGTAGCAATAAGATGAATGGCCAAAACCCCCCAAACAAGAGCAGTGTCTTATACTGCACGAAATTTAAATCCCGTGCCTTTAAATTTATGGTATGACTCAGAAATGGCCACACTGCAACCGATTATTACAAACAAATCAAGATCAAGGTAATTCAGTGTTTCTCTTTTTCATCATAACCCATTTCATGGCTGCAGTGAAAATTAGATTCTGAGTGTTAAAAATAATGCAACCATTACATTTGCACACTGAATAATAAGGATCCTGAAATAGGTTTTGTTGAACACGGCATGCCCCTGTTATAGTGAAACAGATGCGTGGGCATCGAGATAGATACCACAATGCACATCTTTCTCTGTGCAGGGCATGCAAGAACCATGCTTGAATACTGCTGTGGGGGAATCAGATCTGATTCCTGTGAGATGGTATCTCTTTGGGCACCCAAGCCTGGGAATGCAGTTTTGTTTTTGGTTTTTTTAAGGGGTGAGGAAAGAGAGAAAGAAGCAGCAAATACATCCCCTAAGGAGGAAGAAGTGATTAGTATTCATCAATAGCAATCTCTCTGAGTGATGGAAAATGGTGCTGACAGGCACCAAAGGGAACAGTGCCAGCCCTACTTCACCAGAAGCGAGGACGGGAGCGATAAATGCAGAGCATTGAGGGTGGGGGGTGAAAAACAGGAGCTGGACAACAAACCAATAAGGGGCTTCCAATTTCCCAGTTGCTTTTCAAGATCACCAGCAGCTGTTGGTATGTGCACCTGTAACCCAGATCAGAGAAAGCTCAAGTGTAAGGCGCTGGGCTGTTGTGCAGGGACTCAGTTCCCACTGAAACATTGCAAGGGTATTTTCACATGTGCAGCTGAATGCATCCTGTGCTCAAGGCAGGGTGCAGTGACAATACAAGACCTACGTTGGAAAGAATGCACGTTCATTTACAAATGTCTCTCTTCCGATTTTCCTGCACATTAAAAATGGTTGCACGCTGACTCAAATAGAATGAGAGAAGGTAATATAAACCTCACAGGTGAATATGACCACAAGTCCTCTACCTGGTGGCCCTCCACTCTAATTACAGTGCGTGTGGTGGAAGATGGAGTGGTTACTTACGAGTGAAGCCAAGGGCAGTTTTCAAAAGACATCTTCTCACTGTTGCTTGGTGTGCGCAAAGAACTATGACAGGTATCCAGAAACTGAGTTCTGGAGTTAATCAACAGGGAATCCTAGGCTTAAATCTAGGATCTGAGCAGTCAACAGACTGTGTTTTCCATAACAGTTCCTATTAGCTGTCGCTAACACAGCATATGCAACAATGTGCCTCATGCATTGAGGGGAGGGGGCGTGGCTCAGTGATAGAGCAACTACTTGGCATGCAGAAGGTCTCAGGTTCAATCTCTGGCGCCTCCATCCCTACTACCCCCCCCCACGGAGCAGGGGCCCTAATCTAGTACATGCAAGGTGGATCTAGGATTTTGGAAGTCTTCAGGTATCATCAGTAGGCCTTCACAGCCCTGTAAATAGGGAGGAGCGGTCAAACAAAAAACTCAGATTGCCACCATCCTTCCTGTCTGTCCCTTCAAAATCAGAATTCGAGAATCACTGGGGACAGTGGGCTCTCTGCCAGTCTGGAAGTGCAGCCAGTACCCGCCCTGTGGAGCCTGCCCTCTTGATCTATGTGAGCCTCATGATGAATACTCTAAGACACATTGCATGGACACTGTCCCATGTTTTAAACAACTTATGCATAGCAATTTGCAGCATAGAGTCGCTGATCCTGACCTTGAGAAAGTTAAGAACATAAGAGAAGCCAATGTTGGATCAAGCCAATGGCCCATCCAGTCCAACACTCTGTCACAAAGTAGCCAAAAATACCAGGTGCCATCAGGAGGTCCACCAGTGGGGCCAGGATACTAGAATCCCTCCCACTGTTGCCCACCCCCCAAGCACCAAGAATACAGAACATCACTTGCCCCAGATTGATAGTTCCTATCTATACCTTGTGGCTAATAGCCATTGATGGATTTCTGCTCCATATGCTTATCTAATTCCCTCTTGAAGCCGTCCATGCTTGTAACTGCCACCACCTCCTGTGGCAGTGAATTCCATGTGTTAATTTTGCTTCCGAGAAAGTCTGTGCCCAAAATTAGACAATCCAACTGGTAAGCCTGGGAACCTGAGCCCCTCTCCATACCGGACACTCTTCTTTCACCTAGATTTTGATCAGACACTTGGGCATATGCTTGCAACCCTTTAGGTTCTTTCACCCAAGAGAAACTAAACCTACAAGAAATTGCATTCACAGTTACTCCTCCTTTTCATTGCCTGTCCTGAGACTGCTGCCCCTTGTTGCATGTCTGGCTATTAAAATCTACTGGATATGTTTTTGATTGCACAGTTAGACAGTAAGCTCCTCAGGGCATAGAACCTAGAAAACTGCTGCCCATCACAGTGGATGATACAGAGCAGATGGGCCAATAGTTTGACTCGGTGTAAAACTGCTTTGTATATTCTCAAGTGATTAACATATGCATGCGTGCTCTCAGCACTACCTTAATCCTGGACAGTGGGTGCCATCTAACTGCTCTGATGTGCTCTTAGCTACAAACCTGCATCAGGCAAACTGTCCATCCAACACCAACCTATTTCAGGTTTCCGTACAGAAGTGCATGAGGAATTCTGATCAAGTGTTCTTGTATCCCACATGCCCCCTTTAAACCTTTCCAGTGACAGCAAGTGCATTGAAGTTACTCTTTCTTTGAAATCAGATTTTATGTATTGTAATGGGGGGAAGAACTGTCTCTTGTCATGTGTGGTTGTTGAAGAAAAGCTAAATGGAGTACGTTTTTGCATGAATTAAAAATCTGTGTGTTGTAGTTGCAGAAGCTAATGACAGAATAATCAATGCACATCTGTCAAGTTGTGTGCAAATAGAGAAGTGAGGGAAGCTTGTTCCCCCTTCTCTACTTCTGCTACATTTCCCCCCCCCCTGCCAATCTGGGGGGAAATAAGCAGCATATAGAATTCCAGTGGTTTTGCAAACGAAGCCCCGGGGGTGGGGTGGGGACAATAACAGACAGGTGCTGCTCTTAAGCTATTTACCATAATAGGCTTCCTTTTCTTCAGAGTAAAGGGACTGAAAATGTGCTGCTTTAAACCCAGTGGAAGACATCATACTAAAAGTCTGTAACATAAGAGTGGAATATTTGGCAAACAGTAGTAACAGTGTTTTTAATAGAATGCCATTAGTGTTACCTGTGCTGTACAGAGAAGCACGAGCAAGATGTCAGGACAGTGTACAATCTAAATTTCTATAAGCCAGGGTGTACTCTGTTTAGTGTTGGCTCTCCAAGGTCACAGGCAGAGAATAGTCTTCCCCAACACCTGTTACCTGAGATGTTTTGCACAGGAGATGCCATGGGGTGAACCTGGGATTTTCTGTATGCAGAGACAAAGTCTTTATCCATCTACTGCCTACTCTGTGTGCCAGCAGCTCTGCGGGGACTCAGGTAAGAACATAAGAGATGCCAATGCTGGATCAGGCCAAAGGCCCATCCAGTCTAACACTCTGTGTCACACAGTGGCCAGAAATACCAGTGCCATCAGGAGGTCCACCAGTGGGGCCAGGACACTAGAAGCCCTCCCACTGTTGACCTCCCCTAGCACCATGAAGACAGAGCATCACTTGCCCCAGAGCCCCTCCCAGTAATCTGAGATCCACTAAATGTGGGTGCCAGGGACTGAATCTGGGGCTTCTGCTCTCCACTGGGCCACGGCCCTTCCAAATAAAGATGTGCATGTGCAGCTGTGCCATTTGAGTCAACCTCAGCTCACACACCACAGGATTATTTCTTGTCACTTGTGGCATCACTTTAAATACAGCACTTCTTAGTGGAGGCCATTCACGCATTCGTGCTGCAGATGATTTATAACTGGTTAGGTGAAATGAAAGTGTCACATGCATATGCCAGCCAGATAAACCCAAAACCAAAGAACATGGAAGGAGTGAGACATGATATTAAACACTTGCATACAGATCTCTTACGGATATCAATAACATGATGGATATCAAGTATGTGTTAAAAATCAAGATTCAAGATTCCAGTTCACAATCCTGAAATTTGGAATGAGGGCCATCCCCATAACAAAATGTTGCACATTAAAAATCAAAAGGGATTTTACACATTTATTTCAAGAAATCTCCTCCAGCTTTTATATATTTACCTGTTCGTTTGTAATTGAGCCGAAGGTCCTTTTCGGGGCTGTTTTTGGCTGCCATGTAAAAAAGAGAGAGAATATTTCTTTAGATTCTTTACAATGAAACAGGTATTTTTAAAACACAATCTCACTGGCTCAGTCTGGAACATATAAGTCATTCTTCTTCTCTCTCTCCTAAAAAGCCATGCTGAGGCATTAGACTGGGCTTGCAATATTCAGTAGGACTGACACGCCTTCAGTGTAATGAGCATTTGCACTGAGAGTGTTGGAGCAACTCAACATGTTGATGTACAATATAACCTTGGGAGAAATATATGCAGGACTAAACATGGATATTCATTCAGACATACAACTGAACCATAGTTTGGGGACTGGTCTGATGGATCACACTTTCCCACCCCCTCACATCCAGTTCACTAATGCTTCTACCTACCTGGGTTTAGTGTTATGAGAGATCCATTAATCCAGAAGTAATCCAAAAGAGTTTAGTCATGTGTACACTGCTCATTGTAACACAGTGTGCAAGTAGTTATGATAACACAAAACAGGAAAGGCTCAGAGGAAAAGCAAGCATTTAGGGGTCAATATAGCTCTTTTCAAAAGAATTCTTAGATGTCATGGCCACCTTGATATGGATCTCTGCCGATACTCTTTCAGTTTAAACATCTTGCAAAAAATATCCATCTGTGATTGGTATGAACCTGGTTCATGTCAGGATTTGTATGCTCCTTCCCCTCCTATATCATGAGGAAACTGAAGCCAAATTGAGTACTGTTTCTTTCCCTGGTTAAAAATCTGGTTTACTGGGAAACCAATTAACCTCAGTTTCTCAAGGTGCCCACATCTGGATATCACCGCAGAGTGGAGTTTGTTGAAGACACTGACATTTAAACCCTTTATGAACAAACTCTGGTATGTTTGCAGTGAACAGGGCCAACTTGCTTCTCTCAGCAATATTCCTTTTGTGTTATTTTGTGGTTTTGAAATGTAATTTGAGGTTTTATTTTGATTCACGGTGAACTTTTTGCTAGCTACCTTGAAGTATTCTTGTTGCAAATGTAGGACAACAATAGTTCCATTAAATAATGGAATAAAAATTGCTTCATTGACTTAAGAGAAGCACAATTAAAATGGTTGGTTACATCAAGCACCACCTGGGGATTTAAGCTACCAGCTGATAAGTCAATAGAGTGTAATTGGTCTATCGAATCTGACGGACGATCAGAATTACTGAAGTAAGCGCAGCCCTAACACGCTGGATTGCTTATTCAATTTTTAGTAGAAGAAACTGTGTAAAATACTGATAGCAGTATGTAGTGTAGAATATTGCTTGGACTATAAAAAGGAAATTACACAACTTTATGATTTTGTTTTTTTAAAAAACCCCAATATTAAGTGCAGAGGTCTATGTCCTGCAATGAATCTCACAAGTAGAGAAGCATCCCAGCCTGGCAGAATTAGGCTTTAACGGTGTGGGAAAACATTTTTAAATACTGTTTGTAAGCACAATCTGGACTTTTGGATTTTATTTTATTTTATTTAATCTACGGGTCATGCTCTCAATTTTAAGTTCGTCAATGGACTGCACCATATGCTTAAATTGCAAACACAGAACAACTAAAACCCAAGGAAGTTAAATGGCCTCCAGATCCTTGATTGTAACAGGCCCATGTCTTTGCTAAATGAGAACAGTTCCATTAGGGCTATGTCTAACGGGGTGCGTTCAGACGGGAGCTTTCTGCCGGCAGAAACTGCACCGATTGGAACCGGTGCAGTTTATGCCGGCAGAAACGCGATCAGACTCACCCTCCTTCTTCCGTATCCCTCCGTTGGACGCCCGCTCACACGCTGCGGGCGTCGGCGTGGTTTTTTTTAAAGCAGTTTGAGCATGCGCATAGGCAGCCATTCAGAGAATGGCGATTTGTGCGCATGCTCAACCCCCCCCAGTAGATTTAAACTTTAAAGGTAAGGACTTACCTTTAAAGTTTAAAGAGCACAGTAGCCTCCCGGAGGTCCCCGATGCCTCCGAAATGCTGCAGTAAGGGCTTTTTTTAAAAAAAAAACACAAACGCTTAGGGCGAAGCTTCGCCCAAGCGCATACCGCTAGGAGTCTTTTTTAAAATGGCGGGGGAAAGCCGGAAGCCTCAGGCTTCCGACGGAAGTGGCTAGGCACCGGTGGAGAGCGATCAGACGCCGGTTTGCATCGGAAGCCACCGTTGCACTGAGTTTACCACCACTAGGGACCTAGTGGCAGAGTGCAACGGTGTACAGCTCTTTATAACGGATAGAGTGGGAAGACAGATGTTCCCCGTCTGAACGCCGGTAGGTACATCGATTTCAACCGGCACAGAATCCGTTGTAAAGGCTGCGTCTGAACGCACCCACGGTCTCATAAGTCTACATTCCAATTCACACTTACATGGGAGTACATACTATTGAATACAATGACATTCTACCTCTTAACAAATATGCTTAGGATCAGGCTATTAAAGTTCTACGTACCAATCCAATGACTGTGTACATAATGGTTCTAGAGCACACAGAGCCCCTCTGCAAGCCTATGGAGTGATCTCCCATGTAGTAATGAATGACACCTAAGGCTGCCAACCTCCAGGTGGGGGCTGGAGATCTCCTGGGATTACAAATGATGTACAGATGACAGAGGTCAGATCAGTTCACCTGGAGAAAATGGCTGATTTTTAGGTTGGTCCCTGTGGCATCATACCCTATTTAGGTCCCTCCCCAATCCAAAACTCATCCTTCCCAGGCTTCACCTCCAAGAATTCCCCAAATAGCAGTTGTGTACACAGTCATTGGATTGGGGCATAGAACGTTAATAGCCTGTTCCTTTGCAACCTTACTGAATTCACAAATAGTATCTCCATGTATGAAGCAAAGCAGAAACGGGATTTTCGTGATTATGAGAGCATATCCGTGCTGCAAGTCAAGACTACCAAATGTTTCTATAGCTAGGCAAAAACTGTAATCAGAGCTGCCAAGAGCTACTAAGGACCACATCTGCTTAGCTTCATTCAGGTTGCCGCAGTCTATGCCCTTTCCTCCAACAATACTCTAGGACCCAAGGTAAAGGCGCTATTTGGTTCCCTTAATGCATACCTTACACTATTGCCATCCCATTTTTTTTTCACATTTATATATTACTCTTTTTTTCAAACAAGCTCAGGACAGTGTACATGGTGCTATTTTATTACCACCATGTGAAGTAGGCTAGGGTGAGAGAGAGTGACAAGTCACACAGTTCTCCATTGCCTTTATCTGGGAGGCTGCTGGAGGCCACACACCAGTAGTAACCTTGCCCAGTTCTCCAAGCAACCAGAGCCCTCTGAACTTTGTCCCCTTAATAATCCAACCTCACTGGCCCTGGCTACAGATGCTGGAATCCTCCTGTCAAACCTCTCTGGCAGGCAACATTCATTCATGCATTCATGTCCCACCACTCCCTCAACATCCAAGGCTCAGGGTGGCTTACATCAAAGTACAATTAAACGATCATAAAAGCAAGAAGAAGAAGAAGAAGAAGAAGAAGAAGAAGAAGAAGAAGAAGAAGAAGAAGAAGAAGAAGAAGAAGAAGAAGAAGAAGAAGAAGAAGAAGAAGAAGAAGAAGAAATACAACACAATTTAAAACCTTCACTTGGAGTCTCAGAGCGGCTTACAAACTCCTTTCCCTTCCCCTCCCCACAACCCTGGTAGAAGAGAGGCAAGCCACTTGAGGGCCAGATGCCACCAAAAGATTGTGTGATGAAGAACACAGGCAACATGAGGAATCATAGCGGGAGCAGTGGTCCTTCAGGTATGATGGTCCCAGAGGGTTTGCGGTTTTATTATATTATAGCAGCAGTTTCTCTACCCATCCACTGGCTGTTTTTCCCCCTCAATGGTAAGGAAGCTGCACCAGCACAGCTGAAACACCTGGCACACTCTGGAAACCCATGAGTGTTTCATCTTTTAAATTTTCCAGACAAAGGTAGTTCTAGTGGCTTAAATGTTGCCTAGATTCTCAACATTTGTAAGAATAAAGAGGTAGAATACACCAGGAATATTTTGAACATAAGTTCAAGCTACTTGTACCCCAGTACTCCACCCTAGTGTCAAACATACAGAGTAGTAAAGGTAACACAGAAATATATCCAAAAAAATGATAGCATATAACAGCTATACTTTCAAATGATTTTTTTTGCCTTATATTTTGTTATCAAATGAATGGAGAGAAACCTACTTTTTCCCCCTTATTCAGAATTAGCACAGTGAATGTAAAACGTGCGATTTGTAAGGTACTAGCAAGCGACTGCTGGGAACAGATTAAATGCAAGCACATTCCAAACTAGAGTAGCGTGAATGTGGCACTGGTAATAAAGGATGCAGGTCTGCCGTCTGCTGTCATTTATCCAGTGTGTAATTCAGATTTTCATGCATTCTGAAAGATGAGGCCACATTATGCTGCTTCCCTACTTAAAGCAGCACAGAGTCTCCTGCTTTGCTGGTTATAAAAAGGTGGGCAACCTGGGTCTCAATCGATGGATATTAATTGAGCACTGGAAGCACAGGCTCGATGTCGCATAACACATTAATGTTTATACTGAGTACACTGCCAGGGTTTAAAGTGCTTCTTTCATCAGAAGTGGTGGGGCTTCTATTGCGGATGGGGAGTCCCTTCCAAAGAGCCAACCAGCCCCACTAGGGATGCCAGGCCACTGCCTGACACGCCTGGAACAGGTGGAGGATTTGACGTCAGGCTATGTGTTAATGTCACATCAGGCATAAACATGGCTGCATCCAACTACCCAACAGTAAAATGATCCAGTGGAAACAATTCAAGAATTACAAGACATACATAACGACTAATTAAAAGCTTGTTGGAAGAGCTCTGTCTTGCAATTCCTGCAGAAGCCAACAATGTCCCACAGGGCATGTGTATCCTCTGATACAGCATTCCACCAGGACAGGGCCACCACAGAGAAGGCCCTTGCCCTGGTAGAAGAGAGGCAAGCCACTTGAGGGCCAGATGCCACCAAAAGATTGTGTGATGAAGAACACAGGCAACATGGGGAATCATAGCGGGAGCAGTGGTCCTTCAGGTATGATGGTCCCAGAGTGTTTGCGGTTTTATTATATTATAGCAGCAGTTTCTCTACCCATCCACTGGCTGTTTTTCCCCCTCAATGGTAAGGAAGCTGCACCAGCACAGCTGAAACACCTGGCACACTCTGGAAACCCATGAGTGTTTCAGCTTTTAAGTTTTCCAGACAAAGGTAGTTCAAGTGGCTTAAATGTTGCCTAGATTCTCAACATTTGTAAGAATAAAGAGGTAGAATACACCAGGAATATTTTGAACATAAGTTCAAGCTACTTGTACCCCAGTACTCCACCCTAGTGTCAAACATACAGAGTAGTAAAGGTAACACAGAAATATATCCAAAAAAATGATAGCATATAACAGCTATACTTTCAAATGATTTTTTTTTTGCCTTATATTTTGTTATCAAATGAATGGAGAGAAACCTACTTTTTCCCCCTTATTCAGAATTAGCACAGTGAATGTAAAACGTGCGATTTGTAAGGTACTAGCAAGCGACTGCTGGGAACAGATTAAATGCAAGCACATTCCAAACTAGAGTAGCGTGAATGTGGCACTGGTAATAAAGGATGCAGGTCTGCCGTCTGCTGTCATTTATCCAGTGTGTAATTCAGATTTTCATGCATTCTGAAAGATGAGGCCACATTATGCTGCTTCCCTACTTAAAGCAGCACAGAGTCTCCTGCTTTGCTGGTTATAAAAAGGTGGGCAACCTGGGTCTCAATCGATGGATATTAATTGAGCACTGGAAGCACAGGCTCGATGTCGCATAACACATTAATGTTTATACTGAGTACACTGCCAGGGTTTAAAGTGCTTCTTTCATCAGAAGTGGTGGGGCTTCTATTGCGGATGGGGAGTCCCTTCCGAAAAGCCAACCAGCCCCACTAGGGATGCCGGGCCACTGCCTGACACGCCTGGAACAGGGCTATGTGTTAATGTCACATCAGGCATAAACCTGAACGTGACATCATCACAACTGCTGACACTCTAGAAACTCTTAGCGCGTGGAAGGGTAATACAACAGAGTTTCTAAAGCAGTGGCTGATGCACTGACATCACATGTGGGTTTTGGTAAGGATGTGACGTTGGCGTGTAGCACAATGTTGTTTCCACGCCCCCCCCACAGCTCTCCTGCCAGCCCCAGGTACAAAGGCAAATGGGGAGGGTAATGGCAGGAGAATGCCCATCTATCATAGCAGGCAGCTGGCATCCCTAAACCCCATGCACCCACTCCTTCCCTCCTGTCCCCTTCAGCCCTAAAACAGGCAAGGACCGTAACTGCCTGCCGCCACTCTAGTTCTGGGGCTTAACTGGGGAGGGCCCAGAGCACCTGCCCTGGCCACCAGGCAACTCATTCTTTGGCCCTGATGTATGGCCGAACACAGGGTTGCCAACTCTAGGTTGAAAAATTCCTAGAGATTTGAGGGTGGAGCCTGTGAAGGGGGGGGACATCAGCAGGATAGAACACCACAGCATCCACCGTCCAAAGCAGCCATTTTCTCCAGGGGAACTGATTCTGTAACCTACTAGATAGGGTTGCCAAGTCCATCTTCCACCCCCAGCGGGGGACTTTCGGGGCGTTCCTGGAGAAGGCGGGGCATCCCCAACGTGATGATGTCATGTTGGGGACGTCCGCCACCCCCCACCCGCCCGTGCACCAGATCTCCAGAAACAGCAGTTCCCTGCACTTAAAGGAGCCGGTGTTTCCCTTTTAAATGCAGGAGCCAGTGTTTCCCCTTTAAGAGCAGCCACATTTCCCTTTTAAGAGCACGAAGCTGGCATTTCCGTGCAAGCTTGCGGAGATCCAGCTTGGGAGGAAACACGGGTTCCACACACTTAAAGGGAGAGAGATGGGTGGCTGTGCGTGTTGGGGGCGGGTAGAGCCCTCCCAAAACGGGGGACCCCTGGCAAACCAGGGGGTTTGGCAACCCTACTACTAGATTTGGCAGTATTTCAACAAAAACATTGGGCATCCTTTGTCTATTTATTTAAATTCATTTATAGCCTGCTTTTCTAAACTGAAACTGAGGCTGTATTGCAAAATTATGAACAAACAACAACAGCAGCAACAACAACAACAACAACAAAACAGTTCTATCAAACCTCAAAGACCTCCAATGAACAATGCAGTGAGACTAGGAATACAGGATAGGGAACTAGTGCATCCTTCCCATCCACTTAGATCTCCTTTCTAAAACTTATTATTTTTGTCCAACGTTAGTGGAAGTCACTTGTCACGACCCATTTAATTTTCTCAGCTTTCCTTATAGTATAAATATTTCAAGATTTTGCAGTGAAAACTGCCATCCAGACTCAAAATATAACCGATTTTTTTTGGGGGGGGGGATTTCCTTGGTTTCTTTGGGATCATGTAGAAGTTTATTTAAATGCAATGGTTTGAGTTTAGGGAAGTGGGGCTGAGATGGAGAGCAAGCATTAAAACTATCCTAAATTGTTTAAAGATTTTCCACACTGCATCTCCCATGAAACCAACCAAGCAATGTGTAATTACATAGCATATGTTTATATTTTGCATGCAGTGTTTTGGTCCCCTTGTTTTGAACTCTCCCTCTTTTTATGTATATGTAAAACAATTAAAGATGCTTGAATTTCATATAAAAGCAATTTTAGCATTCTTTCATTTCTGGAAAAGTTAATATTGTCAGCTCTTTAATAAGTTGTAAACTGCTAAGAATCAGTCTATTAATTGTTCATAGTCATTGCTAGAACTTGCTTTTTACATTGCCTGCAGTGCTTTCCTGGGCAAGGAGGCAGCCTTATCCACATTACAGACTCAAACTGGTTTAGCAGCTAGCTGTCTTCCCAGGAACCACAAAAACTGCAATTTTGTGAAAGGCAGGCTGTGGGGGAGGGGGAGTTGTAGGGATCACTAAAATAGAATTGGCACCCTATTAAGAAGCCATAACAGCTAAAGGAACATAAACCTGATCTGCATTAAAAGTATTATTAAAAGCTAGAAACTTGATGGAGAGGAGAGCAATTCAACAACAATGATAATGCTGCAGGGCCTGCAAGACGGAGCTCTTCCACCAAGCGTTTGACTGAGATGCTGCATCCAATTACCTAACATTGACCAAGGATCCTGTGTCCTACAATCCACTATTGGTTGCCAGCTCTTAACATCTCCGCCCATGTTAATGAACTACATGTACTGGAGCCGGACGCCAGCCTTATTGCTGACTTGATTCCCCATTGTGGACGATCATTAGGACAGCTATTCCACCATTTTATAAATGTAGCACCTTATGAACTGTTTTTATGTTTTTAATTTGTTTTACTGTTTTAACGTTTTATGGTGTCGGTGGGCTTGTAAACCACCCTGAGCCTGCTTCGGCAGGGAGGGTGGGCATAAATCAAATAGATAAATATTTTTAAGCAGAGTTTTACCCGTTCATTTTAAGCAGAGTTATTACCCCTTCAAATCCATGGGATTAGAAGCAGTGTTCCCTCTAAGCTGAGTTAGTGTGAGCTAGCTCACAGTTTTTTAGCCTCCAGCTCATACATTTTTGTCTGAGCTCAGGAAGGAGGGCTCCAGAGCAAACTAATTTATGCAGCAGCCAAATCGCTTGCAACTTTAATGCCAGTAGCTCACAAAGTAGAATTTTTTTTTTCTATTCCAATCTTACCACTGATTTGCAAATTTGAAACACTCTTACCACTGATGTGCAAATTTGAAAAATGTGCTTGGTTAAATCAATTGACGGCCATGTAGCTGGCACCTAGGATTAGGGGACAGATTTACGCTTCAGTCACCAACCTCTTCCCCCAACCCTTCTGTACCCATTAGAGAACAAGGAACCCTCCCTCTTCCCATTTGGGGGTTGGAATTGGGGGGATGCTTTAGGGCCAGCAACATGAGCAGACAAGGGAGAAGGCAGTGAACCTATTTCCTTCTGTCCCAGGAAGGAAGAAGGAAGGGGGCATTCTAACAAAATGAGGAGAGTGATAAAGAAGAAGAAGAGAAGAGAAGGGATAGGAAGCTCTGACAGAAACTGCTCTTTTTCAAGAACAGCTCTTATCAGAACTACGGCTTGCCCAAGGTCATCCAGCCAGGTGCAAGTGGAGGAGTGGGGAATCAAACCCGGTTCTCCCAGATTAGAGTCTGTGCACTTAACCACTACACCAAACTGGCTCTCTCTCACTCACTCACTCACTCACTCATCATAAAAATCAGGGGTGGAGCCTGGAGAGGGCAGGGTTTAGGGAAAGCAGGAATCTCAGCATGGTACAATGACATAGAGTCCAAACTCCCCCCCCCCAAAAAAGCCATGTTCTTCAGGGGAACTGGTCGGTGTAGTCTGGGGATCAGTTGTAAAAGTGGGAGAACTCCAGGCCCCACTTAGAGGTTGGCATTCCTAGTGATGAAGGCACTCCATCTGGGACCTGGTCAGAGAGGTAATGCCTCAGCCCCATAAACATCTTTCCTCATGAAAGTGGGGGCTGGTCCTTGTGTTGCCATCCCCTTGTGGAGGCCACATCCATCCAGGGACTGTTTTGTGTCTGAGACGACAGAATAGCTTACAGCGTGGTTCATCCACCAGAAAGACCTGGTGCCCTCATGAAGACTCTCCATACAATTTGGAATCATGGAACACCAGCACCAATAATGGCTGCAATGTACTGTATAGGCAATCTAGTCACTGCATAGCCCTGCAAGCTAATGAGTTTATGAAAATATGTCAGGTGATCACTTTTACTGCCTGTAAATCTGATGCACCTAACTTGGTGGACCTAATATATTTGGAGACTGGTTCCTTTGTCTTTTCTCACTCTGTTCAGTACAGGAGTGGTGGGTTATTATTTTTTAAAGAAAATGTAGATGGACAAATTAAGAAAGAAATTGTTCTTTCCATCGCACACAATTAGATACACAGAGAGCCTTTTACACAAACCATACTGAACAGAAGACTGATTCTGTATATGAAGGACAGATCACAGTATCAGTTATGACTGTGCTTTGCTCTAAATACGCCAGTTTCTCTACAGCCTGAAGGGAAAAATCAGCTGTCCCAGAAAAAAAAAATCACTCTTTTCCCTCAGTTGTACAATGCTGTCATGAAGGGTGGGGGTGGGATATCTGCTTTAACATACTAGACAGGTTCCACAGCCATAGGGCTGATGCCCAGTGAAGAAAAGATGTGTGAAAATTACAGCTTCTCTTGTAGAATTTTCTGGAACAACACTGAATTGCTGCAGCAGAGAGAGTAGGAAAGGTCAAGGAGACCAGCATATAACCCAGGCAACAAATCAGTGGAATTCAGAGAACAGAATGTTTGAATTGGGATTCCATTGATTATGGTATCCTTCTAGTTATCATGGGTCCCTGCCACACGGCAGGGAAAACACTGGCCAAAGTGCGGCTTTTAAAAGCTGCACCAAAAAAGAGATGCCGCGGCAGGATCCCACGATCCCCTGAGCCGCGGCGCCGTTGCTCCCTGGCACGATCAGATGCCGGGGAGGAAGAGATGATTGGGAGGGGGAGGCTGCCGAACTGCGCATGCTCAAGCGTGCGCAGTACAGCCGGGGGCCAAGGATGCACCGGCGGAAAGACGCGCCGGCGATCCCACGGCCGGCAGTGATGCGGCCTTTCAGAAAGAACCACCTAGGTAGGTGGTTCTTTTTTGCTGCGGGGTTTGGCCGGGAGGGGCGGATTGGGAATGGGCTGGGAACGGGCGCAGATTCCAGTATTTGGTGGCCAAGTTAGTGTTTTTCTACCCCATGAAATTGTCTACAAGGTTCCTGAGGAAACGGTCTTGCATACTACACTCTGGGACATCTACAGGAAGTCATAAGGTGAGATTATCAGATGATGTGGAATCACCAAGTCGTGCATGGTCACCTTGCCGGAACCACTGAATCAAGATCAAAGGGTTTGGCTTGTGCTTCCAAACATATGTGACTTCTCTTACCTGTATAGTTTTATCACTATTTCACTGAATTTATGTTTTATTTTACATGAGTGCTGGGTATTTCCTGCTGTGAACTCATCACATTACATGCGAGCCCTACCCTTTCTCAAAGGAGCTCAGTGCTGTACCTGGTCTCCTCTCCCCCATTCCTCCATTTTATCCTCACAGTAGAGATGCCAGCCTCCAGGTGGGACATGAGGATTCCCTGGCATTACAGCTCATCTTCAGACTAAGGGGATCTGTTCCTCTGGAGAAAATGGATGCTTTGGAGGGTGGACTCCAGTGTTCCCTCTGAGTTAGTGTGAGCTAGCTCACAGTTTTTTAGTTTCTGTCTCACACCTTTTTGTCTTCGCTCAGGAAGGATGGCTCCAGAGCAAACTAATTTATGCAGCAGCCAAATCGCTTGCTCAGAACTTTAATGCCAGCAGCTCACAAAACAGAATTTCTGCTCACAAGGCTCCACAGCTTAGAGGGAACATTGGTGGACTCTATGGCATTGCACCCTACTGAGGTCCCTGTCCTCCCCAGGCTCCACCCCCAAATGTCCAGGAGTTTCCCAACCTGGAGCTGGCAGCCCTGCCCTTCCACTCCCTGCCAGTGGCTGAGGGGACCTGGCAATCCTTCCTTACAGCAACCCTATGAGGTAGGTTAAAGTGAGAGTGAATGGCTTACCTGTGGTCACCTAGTGAGCTTTATGGCAGCAAGGGTTGAATTTGAGTCTGCCAAGTCCTAGTCTGACGTTCTGAACGACTATGCCACTTTGGCTTTGATTTCGATTTGACCTTCACAGCCAGTCAGCTAAATTCAAAACTTGATTGCTTTTATTTGGATTACAGTATGTGTCGTTTTATCCCCCCCTCCCCTATTTACATACATGTGGTCTCTCACACAATTCCTAGGGATAATCGACCCAAAGCATTAATTACAACTTCTGAACTGCCATGCTTGCCTACTATTTATTGTAACGGCAGTGACAACTATCCATTGCTATTAATTTTACCAAATAGTGAATCTTCAGAAACGGTTGTTTGTTTGTTTGTTGTGGGGGGAAAACTCTGATTGCTGGATAGATTGATTGATTGTTCTGGGGAATGTTCTACCCCCTAATTTTTTCTGTCTTCTTCAGCGGGAAACAGAAAGTGGGGGGTGGCATGTTGATAAAAATTAGCCTCTAACAAGTTTGGATAGAAGCATGAAATCAAACCATAAACCAGACGACACTGAGAACTCTGTAGCCCAACTGCAATATTTAAGTGTGTGTGATTCTTTTTGTAACATTATAACAGCCAGATTCTTTTTGTAACATTATAAAAGAAAATAAGCAAATCACAAAATGAGGTCCCCAATTTGTAAAGGCAAAACACTGTGGGATGCACACACTGTTTAAGCATCACGGTAAACCTCTGAATGTTAAAACCATTTGCAAAAACCAATCAGACAAACAAACAGAAGAAACCATACTCCGAAAATCCTTTTCTCAGAGAATCATTTCAAGTAAGGCAAATAATAAAAAAATACATTTATTTAGGAAGGAATCATCTGGCTCTTGACATATTCCTTGGAAGGTGCCACTCGGCTGCCTACTGGAAGATAATAAATAACAACGCTTCAAAAGTTATAAATCTGATAACATTGCCCAGAAGAAGCACCGAGTTACCAGTAAGTGCTAAAAATACTTCAAAATGAGATTGAATTCTAAAAAACTGATTAAATAAAGGCTGTTTACTGTTGTGATCACAGAATGCTGGGGACATAGGAGTGGGATTTGTTTCCTTTACACTTCAAGTACCTGACTCAAAGAAAAGGCCCACTGGCTAAAAGTAACCTGTGGTTTTAGATGTTTAAGAGGGAACTAATGACAGAGGTGCCGGCAAATCCGTATACAGTGGTGCTGAACCCTTTCCTCCAGACTTCCAGTATCATATACTGGATAAGAGTGTTAGGCCTCAACGTCACCTTAGGATGTCTTCCTCGACTATCTCTTTTTCTTTTTGCGATATTAGCTGCCAAGATAGTTTTATGAAGAAAGAGAAGGGGCAGCTTTTCTAGTAAGGAAAAAAAATATTCTTCAGCTGCTTTTACTTCTGCTATCAAAAAGCATATAGATACTGCTAATTTTGCCCTGCAGAGGTGAAAGCAGATCAAGGATGTTTCTACTGGGGGGCAGCAAGAGAGGAAAGGGTTAAATCTCTCCCTACCCATACATACAGGTAGGTAGGTGATGACGGGTAACAGCTCCAGATTGGGAAATTCCTGGATATTTGAGGGTCAAGCCTGGGGAGGACAGGGTTTGGAGAGAGGAGGGTGTAATCTCATAAAGTTTACCTTCCGAAGCAGCCATTTTCTTCAAGGAAAACGACTTGAAGATTAGTTGTAATTCTGGGAGATCTGCAGGCCCCACCTGGAGGCTGACAAGCCTACAAGGGATGGAAACGTGTTTGCACCAGCTGCATGAGATTCGAACTGAGATGCAGGCATGTTTTGCTAAATTATACTTTAAAAAAAAATCTGTATACCACTTTGAGTTCCTAGTGAAAAGAAAACTGGGATACCTGAATAAATACATGTACGATTCTCCTCTGGGCAGCTAAATTTGCAAAAGAAAAAATGAGCATGAACAAAATTGGAATGTATAGCTGAACTTGGAAACCTGTGTCCAAATATCCACTTGCCAATGAAGCTCTTCGGTAATCTTGGGTCACTGACCTCTCAAGGCTGAGCACAACGTGATGGATCATCTGGCCCTCCTTCCTCCCATACTATTATACTTTAAACATAATGGTGGACCCCTGACTTTGTTTCTTCCAATGGCTATCAGGAGGAGGAGTTTATTTTATTTACTTCATTTATAGCCTGCCTTTCTGCCCAAAAGGGAACCCAAAGCAGCTTACATCATTCTCTTATCCTCCATTTTATGGAATAAGATTTTAATTACTTATTTTTTTAAAAAAAATTGCTGATTGCCATCATAATTTAAAAATTGCTATCAGTATAGCATTAGAACAATATGCCAATTAACAAAAAAAAATCGCCACCCCATTCTGCTCCACTTTGAAAGTGGAATAATCAGGCACTGGGGAAAGTTCGGTGTTTATGGATATCAGCACTTTAACCTCGCATTTCCGGATGTCTGAACTCCCCTGGTGCGAGCGCAACCCAGTTGGGAAGTCTGATCACTATGCTCTGTTTTTGCTCTTTGTTTGTTTTTTTAAAGTCAGGTAGCAATGTGCACATAACCACATCTTCATGCACACCAGCAAGATGTCCTCTGAGGTGAGAGGGGGAGGAAGGTCAGGCTGAGAAGCCTCCTTTGTCTTTTTTCATGCTGGTTCCTCTGCCTACAGCTTTGCAGCACACATGGTGGGGAAAGGGTTAATTGAAAATATTTTTTATGCTTCTCACCTTTCCCTTTGTCATTTTTTCCCCTTAAATGGTAAAATATTATTTAAAAAGAAAAAGAAAAGATAAGTTGTTGTTTTTTCCCCCAGAGGGGAGGCAGCCTCCTCCATGGAACAGTGCATTGAATAAGCAGTTATGTGCATATGCAAAAGACGAATAGGAGGAGGAGGAGGAGGAAGAGGAAGAAGAAGAAGCAGCCACCCAAACACCCACTCCATGGTTGCCCCACAGCAATAATCTGAATGGTCGACCGTGGGGCGAGCATGCAGTGAGACCACTTCAGGGTGTGCTGTTTGGCCACATCTTCCCATGATGATTTAAACTGCTGCAAATAGAGGCCCCACCAGATCACACCAAGCCTCCAGTGTGACCACAGCTTATATTGGTCTATTTCAAGACCAATGCTCCTGATCAAGAAACAAAAGCCTATTTTTTCTCTCTCTCCAACAGAAGCACCTGGATGATTTATAGTGACAATACATGAGATTATTGTCACCCTTGTTCATCCACTTCTCCTTTCATCTGCTTATAACCTTCACTGTATGTCATGTTGATTTAAGTCGCAATCCTAGGACAAGACTCCTGTCTTCATGTGTGAAGAGTGGTTTTCACATGCTCAGGGGGCAAAAATGAAGTAAAACAGTCTCTTTTGTCATAGCTCCATTCACCCTCTCGTCCTTTTTCAAATACAAATAGACACATAAGGAGGAAGCTACAGACACTTCCAAAAGTCAGAACAATTTATTACAAATAACCAGCCCTAGAGTTGTACCCCAAGAACCTTTCCACCTCCATTTCAGAAGATGTCTCCTAAATATACATTGGCCAAGCAGTCTCTGTGGTAAGAAAGACATATTTATACCTCATTTTCATGAACTGGGGGGCACCCGATTTTAGTATCAGTGATGCTGATACAGGCCAATTCCACATATTGTATATTATGACAGCATTGCACTATAGCAATCATTTGCAACTGGACTGGCTCTTCCAGACAAGACAATCAATTGCAAGTGGTTTTTACAACACAATGATAGGACACCATCCAGTGGTGTGTAGAAGCAGCCCAGATTAGCAGAAAACAAGCCTATAATAGGAATTTTCACTTGTATAATACTCATTTTTATTATGCCCTTGCCTCTAACTCTGATTCTGTTTGTAAATTAATAATGAGAAGCATTTTGAATTGATGTCCTGCTTTCCAGCTTCCACAGTTGGTATTCATCAGCCCAGGCAGTCAAGGTCAGTGGCCGCAGGTAGAACATGCTCAGAGCATACTTTAACCATTTATTTTGTCGCACTGAAAAACTGTCTCTTCTTTTTTTGATAATGGGCATTGTTTCAGGTTGCTTTTTTAAAAGGCAAAGTGACAGAACAATGGCACTGTCTGCTGTCAAGCAATCCAATCTTCACCTGTGCGGAACTTGCACATTTTTAGGCAACTCCCTGCCTCGGCAAAGAAATTCCCAAGTGACACTGTGAGAAAGGCTATGCACCAAAATACTACGTGCTCATTTACAGTTTTACAGTTCCGCAGGGCCCGTAAAATGGAGCTCTTCCACCAGGCTTTTGGGAGCTGCCGCCACCACCAATGAAGAACATTGGATGCTTGAATGTGAGAGGGCCCGGGATTCCGGAAATTGCCACCAACAGCCTAAAGAACAGCAAGCACTGCAAGGACGATCAAAATGAACACTGTGAGCTGACTACAAGCTGAGAACTCTGAATAATGGCTGCTACCGTCATACGAACAACAACGACTACTAGCACTTTATTATGGTTTTAGAATTGTTTTAATTGCAAGTTATGTTTTAATGTAACTTATCTGTTTTTATGTAAGCCGCCCTGAGCCAACTTTGGTAGGGTAGACATTCGAAAAATAAATACATAAATAAATAAAATTCTTAAAGAAAAATTCACCACCGCCACCTCCAATTCACAGAGGATGCTTGGAATTAGTAGCTCAAACTCTACTGGAGTAGAATTTACCTACTGCCAGTGGTGGCAACACATTGCACAAGGGGGGAAAACCCCAGTGCACCCCACTTCTCAGCAGACCAAGTATATATAGCATAGATTTCTTCCATTCAATGGAAGGACTATCTTAAATTACATGTTCTCTCCCACTGTGTTATATGCTAATAGCCAATTCATACATTCAGATTATTTTTCTTCAAAATCTGGGTCTGCATTTTATTAACTCATCTACCATCCACATATGTTGACTGTGTGTCAGCAGATCGCCATGTTCCTGGATGGCCAGTGGATGACCCAATGGTTGTGTGCAACAGTTACACAACTACTACTGGACAAACAGGCCTGTTTAATCCGGTGAACCTGGATACCTTAAAAAAAACCTCTACACTATTGCTCAGCAAATATACAAGTTTCAGCACAGGAACTGATTAAATATGCAAAAATCTGCTTTAATCCGGTGAACTGTTACCTTAAAAAAAACCTCTACACTATTGCTCAGCAAATATACAAGTTTCAGCACAGGAACTGATTAAATATGCAAAAATCTGCTTTACAGCAAAGCAAGGTTTTTGCGAGGGGGGGGGATGTTACCATTGGTTTTAGACAATTGATGCATACATCACAGCAGCCTCCATCTTAAAAGAGGTTTCTCCTCCCGTGCAAAACAGAAGGAATAACATATTCTTTAAGATGGCACTTGTCCACTGCATTGTTTTGCTTGTAACTGGGCATCTTGTTACCCATTCAAAAGGTTTTAAATTGGATAACCTACGTAGGCCCCGGTCACACGGGCCAAATAACACCGGGGGGGGGGGAGGCGTGGCTATTTGCGCCGTCGCAGTTTGATCAGCGATTATGCATTCAGATGAGATGGCGGCTTCCTTCTTTGGCACCCGCGGCAAACAGGACGATGGGGGAGAAAGCTGCACACCAGCGCGATCACACCGGGGGAATACGCATGCAGCTCGTGGCAAACCATTTGCCAGTAGGTCATCCCAGGTACTTTTTTAATGTGCATCTTCAACAGGACACCACGGTTTTGCCACGGGAGCGCTACGCCTCCCAGATGTTCTGGTGTGATCGCGCCAGAAAATTCAACGGGAGAATCGTGCCTTCAGCATGACAAATGCTCCATGTGACTGGGGTCGTAGTCAATGACTCAACTCACCATTTCAGCTCTGATAGAAATGCTGATAAGTGTGGAGGGGGCAAAGAGAGAGATTCCCTGGCTTTGTTCTTCTGGTGTAGTGGTTTGGTGTAGTGGTTTGGTGTAGTGGTTTGGTGTAGTGGTTTGGTGTAGTGGTTTGGTGTAGTGGTTTGGTGTAGTGGTTTGGTGTAGTGGTTTGGTGTAGTGGTTTGGTGCGCGGACTCTAATCTTGGAGAATTGGGTTTGATTCCCCACTCCTCCACTTGCACCTGCTGGATGATCTTGGGCAAGCCATAGTTCTGGCACAGCTGTTCTTGAAAATGAGCAGTTTCTGTCAGAGCTCTCTCAGCCCCACTTACCTCACAGGGTGTCTGTTGTGGGGAGGGGAAGGGAACGGAGTTTGTAAGCCGCTCTGAGACACCTTTGGGTAGTGAAGGGTGGGGTATAAATCCAATCCCTTCTTCTTAAAAACATTGTACAAATGGGTGGTTTTCTGGAGGAGTAGCAATATGGCTGCACTGACCTTGATAATTTTAGCATTGATCAACCTGCATCTGTCTCGATGTCAGAGAGCCACCAATCCAAAATTTTAGAATTATGCACAAGAAATTATTTCACATCTCCAAGACAACTGGGCATCTGGAGGAACCATCATGTAGGAGAGGAGTGCCAAGGAAATGATTTGTTATTATGCCAATCAACTTAAAAAAAAAAAGGAGATTTATCTGCTGAAGGAGATGTGTGGCTGCTGTAATTTAAAGGGAAAGACATGCACAACCAATCAGATTTGCCAAATGATATTAATTAAGGAAGATAAGAGTCTCAAACAAGCTTCTCATCCCTGAGAAGCTCAGCAATTAACTGGGCCACTTTCCCTAATGGGGTTACACATGCATCAACACTGACGTGAAGCATCCTATACCTACAGGCATTAATTCTGGGCAGCCGTGAAGAGCCAGGCCTGGTTTTAACTAGATAGCATTGCCACAGCTTGCTTTGAAATGTTCAAGACTGTCACACTCCCATTAGCTGACCTGTGATTTACATGTATTGCAGAATTGTTGCAGATCAAACAGTTGGGGGGGGGGCAGGTCTTGTAAAACATTGCAGGGTAAAGAGAGAGGAATGGATCCAGCCATCTTTACACTCAATATCGCCTGATTCTGCTCCGAACTACAGTCCCATCCCACATAGATTTTGTTCATGCAGGTTCCATGATGCCCAGCACAGCCTTTCTTGGCTGGGGAAATTCCTCCCCTTTTTACCAGCAGAAAAGCTGGCTGGAACTAATTAGAGTTACTATTTTCCACCTAAGTTTGGTGTACAATGATGTGGTGGTGGAATTGGTTGGGAAATGGTTCTACTCATAAAGTTCACCATACAAACAGGCACTGAACTACACTTGGTACAATCTGTATAATGTGAAGTCACTTGAGCCTAATAACTTGAGAAAGTCAGGCTAAGAGAACAGATAGATGCCTGGAAGTACCACTTCTCAGTTCCTTTGAATCCCTGGCTCAAATCCACCCTTACTACAGAGTCTTGGGCCTACTTTCCTTCAGAAAGCTTACACGCATGTTTTATTTACTTTATTTCTATCCTGCCTCTCTCTCCGGTGGGAACCCAAAGTGGCTTACATCATTCTTCTCTAGGGCTGCCAGGTCCCCCAGGGGGCCCCCAACCCGCCGGTCTGGATCCGGTTGGCAGGGGGAACCCCACCACCGATGTGGCCAGATCAGGCCGATGTGCCTGGCGTGATGAAGTCACCTGGAAGTGACGTCATCACACTGGGCACATCACCAGACGATGCTCTAGCAATCACCCTAAAAACTCTATGGTATCATAGAGTTTTCAGGGTGATTGCTAGAGCATCGCCCGGCGATGTGCCCAGTGTGATGACGTCACTTCCGGGTGACGTCATTGTGGCGTGCGCACGAATGTCCCGGGCTGGGGCCACCCGTCCCCTGCTGCAGCCGGTAAGTCACTTGGAAACCCTATTCTTCTCTCCTCCATTTTATCCTCACAACAGCCCTGTGAGGTAGGTTAGGCTGAAAGTGTGTGGCTGGCCCAACGTTACCCAGCAAGCCTCCATGGCACAACTGGGGTCACAAACCTGGTGTCGTGGGCAGCAGCTAGAAAGCTTATCTAATGGCTGCCACCACTCTGATTTAACAATAACTGTGATTCAATAATGTGTTGGGAAAATGAGCATAGTAAAGGTAGGCAAATCAGCAAAATAAGAAATCATAACTTGTCTGACTATATTGCACATAGCCTTCTCCAGGTATTTGGTTTCAAGCTGTCTCACCCCTTTTGGATGAGGGATCTCTCCTTCTGCAGCAGTCTCACCAGCTGTGCTTCTTACAAGTAAACCCTCTCCCACTTTGGGCAAGGCCTTTTATTCCTTCTTCCCAGGCACCACCCTCTACTCCTCTACCAGTGTAAGTTTTCCCTTCAAATCCCCTGTTAGCTAATCACAGGGTCCAGAGGGTACCTGGAAAATGTAGGCCCTGTAATCACTCTAATACGGGCTTCCCTGGAGCCACTACGCCTCCATAGAGCCAGTAGGCTGCATCACTATAGGCCCAGGAGCATGACACCTGGATTTCCCAGATCCTAGACTTACACTTTAACCACTATACCACTATATAACTGGAATGAAAGCACATTGTTCCCTGTTTATCAATATCCAGCTCCTTCTACTGCCTTCCTTATCTCCCTGGTCTCAAATTTTATACTGAAAGCTTCCTTGGGCAAAACCTAGTACTTTAGCACTGGATGAAGGGTCACTGACATGGATGACAGTAGTCTTCCATGACGCTGTACAGGAAGATCTTACCAAACTCTTTGAAAAGGAAAGAACTAAAATTACATCCAAGAGACCAATGCATCCGAAAGACTGGTAGAATTTAACTCACCACCCTCCCTGCATTGCAGCAAACACCTTTGCAGTTAATCCTGTCCTTGCCCAGCAGACAGTAGAATAAGGCTGAAAGATTCCAAAAACCACACTCAAGAACGCAGAACAGAAATGTCACATTTCCACTCTAGCTTAGTTTAGGTTTCTACAATAAAAATCAATTCATAGGGTCCATATTCAGCCTTATGATGATGTTACAGGGAAGAACTCTCTTGGGAACACAATGAAAAAGTGGGAGGGATTGGGATTTTATCTATCTTCTAAGAATGTAAATTGTGTGGGGGTCAAGAACTCTGTTGAGTGAACAAGCAAGTGTGGGGGTGGAGAAAGGTAGCAATGACAGAAAGCATTCTGAGGCTGAGCAATTTGGTGTTTCTTTCCCCCCCCCTTCTTTCCAATTTAAACTTAATGTGCATTTTGAGATGCTCATCTCATCTCTCACCACTCACTAAAGCAATACTTGATGATATTCTTTCTAATGGTACCCTGCTGTTCTGGCTATCTGGCCTAGTTCACACATTACATGGGGGAGGGGTCACTTCATGTGAAGTTTGCCCAATTAGCCAATTGCTTCAAAGAGCATGTTAACTACTGGAATCCACTGCCACAGGTGGCCGTAATGGCCACTCATTTAGTTGACCTTAAAAAAAGAGATTCCATTAAGACTGCATCCATCAATGACTATCAGCCATCAGACTAAATGGAACCTTCATGTTCAGGGGTAATAACCCTCTGAATTAGGGTAGCAAAAATAGGCAGCAGCTTTGGCCTTCATGTCCAGCTTGTATTCTTGTGTAGAGCAAGATGTTGCAGTCAATGGACTATTGGTCCAATCCAGCATGGCTGCTCTTATGTCTGTCTAGTCAGGCCAAGGCTTGTTTGTTTGTTTGTTTTTAAAATAAAGAATATCAGTATTGGGTTCTAAAAAGCTAATTCCTCTCTCCACTGCTGACCAAGGAGATTTTGTGTTTTCTCTGTTCTCTGGTTCTACTCAGGGTGTCAGCATTTTAATATCAAAATTGGATACCCCCCTTGTGCACCGCTTCCTTACCTCTTAGGAATTCCTCATTCATATAGGTTGCCTGGTGACTGAGCTCTGTTAAATCAATTCTGTAGAATTTCAGATGAGCCAAAATATATATCTCATCATAAACGTAGAAAAAAAAGATAAGGTCAGCGCTGTCTGCACTGCAGGGATTTTGAGTTCCTGCCTGGTCCAAACTAATTGCCATTACATTATTGAAAAAGCAAGGGAGTTACTTCCCTAAGGGACCTTTCCTAGATAGCTACCTTCCTTCCTAGGGTAAGATCCATGATGCTTCAGACTCCCCTTTTCACTGTGCCCTTCCTCCAAAGACCTCAGGGCAACATCTATGATTCTCTCCTTCATTTGATCTCACAACTATCTTCTGAGAAGAGTTGGGGTGAGAAAGAATGACTGGGCCAAAGTTACCAGGGAGCATCACAGCTGAACGGGGATCTGAACTCAGGTTTCCACGATCCTAGTTCAGCATTCTGACTACCACACCGGCCGGCCGCCCCTATCACCTGTAGAAAAGAACCACATTGACACACTATTGTCACATACCAGGCATTACTCAGATTCTGACATTGTGGGAGATGGTAGGATCTATAGAATTTAGATTTTTTATTATATGGGGGAGGGAGCTTTTACACCTCTATTGAGATGATAAATTGTCCAATTATTTCCAGCTACCATACATAGGGAATCAGCTTGCACGTCCACTTCATTTCAGACTTTCTGTCAGATTACTGACAGGATGCACTAGCAGCCTCTCAGACCTGTTTGACAAGTGATGACAGAATCTTTCAGACAGAAGTGTGTCAAGAACTGCACGACAATGATAAAAGTATGCTTTTGTCTGAAACATGTTTCTGATGAATAGATTTTCTATCCCTTTCAAGTCTTTACTTCTACAGAGAGTAATAAACACAGTTGGACCTTATGCACATTATATATATATATACATAGTTTGCCATTTCATTCAATTCAGATCATAACATATTCCACCGTCCAACACAGGAAGTTCTCACTCTCTACTCCTGTAGGGAAGGAGGAAGGAGCATCAGAGTCTTTCTGCTTAATTCTCATCATGATCAAACCTATATTGTTGTTTGTGATACCCACTGCAACCTCCTGTTTCCCCCCCCTTGTTTAAAATGCACAAATGAAAACATTTAAAAAGAAAAAAAAATGGGGGATCAAGTTTTGACATTCTTTGTAACTGTACTCAAGAGAGGCAGTGCCAAGTGTGCATTTCAGAGCTATGTCTGGGTTATCACCAGTGCTTAAGAGACGAAGTCTCTCTCATTCCCTCACTCTCTTGTTCCAGAGCAGTGCCTTGAAATCACCTCTCTTATTTCAGGTCCAGCTGTTATTTTGAAGCATTGGCTGAATAACACCATAAAGGAAAGAGAGCATCATTTCTCAGATTTGAGAATACCGATTATTGAGAAATGTTAAAGTTCCACCCAATGTTGTGCATAGAGCATGGAATAGTAGTAGCATATGCTGGTCTTTTCTGACAGAATCAATAGCAAATGAACATCTCCTTGAATTAGTAGTACTAGTAGTCAGAGCAATATGGGACAGGATCATAGAAAATAATGTTTGCGCAGAGGAGCCATCAGGGTGGGAAGAATAATGTCATTCTTTCTCATGTCAGCATTACCAGCATGGGTGACACTAATATGGGAAGGAGCCACACAAAAAAAGTGCTTAAATGCCACCTTGGGGTTGCTCCCATGTGCACCTAGACTGGTGTAAAGTCTTCTTCCAAGACCTGCTTGTAGGTCTGGTACTTGCATGGTTTGTAGACGTATTAAGCAGCTGAACAATGCCAGAGCAAATCTTTACATGTACCTGAACAGAGAACCAAATGAGAAGGGAGCACTCACTGGAGAAGACCCTGATGATGGGAAAGACTGAAGGTCAAAAAGACGGGGACGGCAAAGGATGAGATGGTTAGACAGTGTCATAGATGCAACAAACATGAAGTTGAACAAACTTCAGAGGACGGCGGAAGACCGGAAGGCCTGGTGTGATCTGGTCCATGGGGTCGCAAAGAGTCGGACTCGACTGTGCGGCTGAACAACAACAACAAGAACAGAGTTCAGAGGTAACCATGGAGAGAGCAGCAAAGATTCCAGGAAAATTACACATAAAGAAGGCGATAATTTGTCTGGAACTTGTGGTTCTTCATTATACATGTGATAAGGATGAAGAAAATGTGGGCAGAATTAAATGGCATATGCTAAACCATATTCTCACTGCTCCAAGTTGGCATGTGAACTTGCCTGTTATATAATGAATTAGGGGAGATGTGTATTCTCTAGCCAGTGCTTGGAAGTCCATGTGAGATCTTAAAAGTCCTGCAAATTATAAATAAAATGTTTTAAAAGTAAGTTACGATGAGCTTTGTAGAGCTCTAATTTGTGCTCTGAAGGCTCAGTTTAAAGCAGATCTCCTCCAGAACTCGATTTCTAGCATTAGGACAAATGGTCATGTTGCTCCCTACATCTTATTTTGTAAGCCTGCCATTAACCCTGGATTCAGAATGAAGAAAGGTTTCGATTTGAGCCTATTAGAAATGGGGGAGGGGGGAGAGATTGAATAGGACTACTAATGTCTTGACCTGTAAAAATGGAGCACAAAGGGCAATACTAGATCGAACAGGAGTACATTCTATAGATGATGCCTAGAAGAGTGCTGCTGGGTCATGACATAAAAATTGAAAGGAAGAAAAAGGTGAGAAAAAGATGACAATGTACTTCGGTTAAAAGGGGGGAAAGGGAAACAAATTGTTCTGCCTCTGTAACAGCCACAGCACTAGCACATACTCCACATTAGCAGCTGCAACCATAAGAAAATAATAAATGTAAAGTTTGCTCAGACACTGATAGTGAATTATTCAGAACCACCCTCTCCCCATTTTGCCTGGAAGCCATTTGTTTCAAAATTCTCCACAATGCTAGTGTGTGCTTGTATCAAAAGCACTGGTTGACTCAAAACCTTCATAAAATGCAGGCTACGTGTCTGTGAACCACACTTTCAGGAAATTAGGCTATCAAAATATCGCAGGAACTCTGCACGCTGTTTAAAAACAGCTCCCCCCCCCCAATCTGTGTCGTGTGATATTCTCCGGGGATTTAAAATGAGGTGGTACCAAGTGGCAGATGACACACAGCTCTATTTTCGTTTAACAGCTGAGTCAGCTGGGTCTGTGGAAGTCCTGAACAGGGGCTTGGGAAAGGCAACGGAGGGATGAGGGCCAATAAACTGAAGCTCAGTCCAGACAAGACTGAGGTGCTGCTAATCAGCGTCAAAGCCACCCAAAGATGGAGGAGAAGGAGGCGGAGGAGGAGGAGAAGAAGAAGAGGAGGAGGAGGAGGAGGA
>NW_015168071.1:523440-527043 GCF_001447785.1 Gekko japonicus
ATTTGAGGGGAAAACTCTATGTTTTCCCCTCAAATGGCTGTGGCCCCGCCCCCAGCGTGCCCAGCGTCAGCACGTCACATCCGGCTGACGTGCACGCCGGGGTGGGTTTTCCCCCGGGGCCCGATTCTGCGGCCACGGAAATCGGGCCTACAAAGCGGGGAAAATCTGCCCCCCCGGGGGGATTTGGCAGCCTTACCAAACTGGCTCTGAGAAGTCACCATATCCTGGAGGGGGTCGCACTCCCCCTGGAGGAGAAGGTTCATAGCTTGTGGGTGCTGCTAGATTCTGGCCTGTGACTGGAGGCTCAGTTCTCTCCCACAGCAAGAAGTAATTTTTTACCAGCTTCAGTTGATGAATCCTCTGTGGCTACGCCTCCAAAACGATGACTTGTCCAGCTGTGATGATCCAGTACTCTGCTTTTTCACGTTATATTACTGTAATGCACTTTACATGGGACTGCTGGAGAACATGGATGCTTTGGAGGGTGGACTCTATGGCACTGTACCCCACTGAGGTCTCTGTACCACCAGGCTCCATTCCCCAAATCTGGCAACCGTACCCCCCCATACTGGCGGCCAAAGGGGACCAGAGCCATCTGTCTTGGCAAGCAACAGGGCTAGACAGGGCCAACTTATGCCTGAAGGACATCACACTTTCTTGGGGAACCGTGTGGTTACCTCATTCATAGCAGACTGATTCTGAGTTATGATTTCATACATAGCAAAGCTGCTCCCTTATTGTGCGTCACTGGAAGTCACACAAGTTTTTACTGAGTGGGGTGGCATGCATTTCCAGAGGGTAGCAATCCCACTTCTTATTTGCCACCTTCCTCTTGAATGGCTTTAGAGATGTTCCTTATGGGACAAGGCTTGCTCACAGCCCTCTTGCAGAACACAGGTAGACCTGGCCTCCCTGGATGGAGAGGGATCCAAAGCAGGGAGCCTGGATTCTGGGCAACCAGGACTTACGTCAGCTTTTCAAACTGCAACCTAGCTTTATTAATTAGACTGGCTTTCCAGAGAGCAGGTCTGCCAGCATAGAAAACCACTGCAGATAGACCTGGCCTCTGGACATCATGCATACCTGCTACGGAATGCAGTTCAGCAGAGCTACCATCCACTGAAGTCTGGAAAATACATCACACACACACACACACACACACACAGAGAGAGAGAGAGAGAGAGAGACAGAGAGACAGAGAGAGAGACAGAGAGAGAGACAGAGAGAGAGACAGAGAGAGAGACAGAGAGAGAGACAGAGAGACAACGAGAGGGGTGGGAGGTGTAAAGGTTTCCCTTGCTCGAAAGCTAGTTGAATCTGACTTTAGGGGGTGGTGCTCATCTCCATTTCCAAGCCGAAGAGCCAGTGCCGTCCAAAGATGTTTCCATGGTCATGTGGCTGGCATGATTAAATGCCAAGGTGCATGGAACACTGTTAACTTCCCACCATAGTGGTACCTATTTATCTCCTTGTGATTTCTTGCTTTCGAATTTCTAAGTTGGCAGGAGATGGGGCCAAAGACAGGAACTCACTCTGTCACGCGGAACTAGGGTCTAAACTGCCAAACTACAGACCTTCTGGTCTGCAGCTCAGCGTCTTAATCTCTGAGCCACCACAGCCCCTAAAACCTGGTATGCCCAGGTTCATATCCCTGCTCAGTTACGAAGCTTCTCTGGGTAACCTCTGGCCAATCATTTTCAGCCCAGACTACTTCACAGAGTTGTTATAAGGACAACATGTCTGTTTATGTTGGGGAGAACATGCTGCTCTGAGCTCCATGGAAGATAAGTGTGATAAAGACAGGGACACATGTACCCTACCTACCTACCCTGTACAAATGTACTTAGTTACATACTCATTTATTGAAATATACTGGATGTTTTCATTTAAAACTGCTTGCATTCAGCTTTCTTTGACGTCTGAAACATAGTTTATAATGCACTCCTGAAGCAAAAAGCAGCAGCGTTGGCCAAATTAATTGGCTTTATCCCCAAACTGTGGTCTTAAAAGGTCTTTCCCTATTTCCCTAGATGAAATTAAAAGCAGGAAACCTGCTCTCCTTGCATTGATTAATGGCTCTTTCTCTCTGATGTCTGCATTTAATGTTTCTATTATTGCCTGCTTTTGACGATAACGAGAGATAACAGATTTTGCCCATCCTTTTATCATCAGCATTTATACAACCTGCTAGCAAGTAAGCCTGCTCGCCAACAAGTGCTACCTCTGCAAAGGCATATGCCATTGAGATGAATGAGCCCTTGTGAGTGTTATGCGAGGGACATTTCTATTTTAAACTGCAGAGATAAGAAATGAGGAGGAAACAACCTTATGGTTAAATTGAGGTATTGGTGGTGAGCTGTGTAGGAATGCAGGTGCGGAGGCAGTGGCCTGGTGGAGCACCATGAAAGGCTATTAGGGAGCAGACTGGAAGAGTGGAATTGAGAGTGAGGTGTGACAAAAGGTTGTCATAACGTTCTCATTCCCCAGGCAGGGGTGGGGAATCCCCCACTTTGAGGGGCTTCTGCCTGCCCCCAAACAGCAACATCACACAGTGATGTCCCTGATGCAATGATGCCACATGGAAGTGACGTCATCACATCAGGGGCATCACATGGTGACACTCTGGTTTGAGGGCAAAACTCCATGGTTTGACCCCAATTTCCCCATACAGTTGAGCCCTCAAACCAGAACATCACCGTCCAACATCCCCAACGTGATGACATCACTTCCACATGATGTCATCGTGTCGGGGATGTCACCGTGTGATGCCACTTTGAGGGGTGGAGCCCCACCCCACTCCTGGAATGCTCCCTCCCATCCCCTGCCAGCATATCATAGAGTTCTAGCAACCCTAGGTTGCCAGCTGTGAGTTGGAAAATACCTGGAAATTTGGGAAGTGGATCCTGGCCAGGGTGGGGTTTGGGGAGGGAAGGGTCCTTGGCAGTGTACAATGCCATACAGTCCACCCTCCAAAGCAGCCATTTTCTCCAGGGGAACTGATCTTGGTGGCCTGGAGACCAAATGTAATAGTGAGAGATCTCCAAGTGACACCTGGAGATTGGCAACCGTAAAATGAAAGCATGCTTCAGTGCAGGATAGTACTTCTATTAGAATTAACCAAAGGAAAGCTGAGGCCAGTGGCCACTGCAGTACTGGGAGCCACATGTGGTATGTAGTGACAAGAGGCACATCTATGACCATGGAAGGCACCGCTGCTGTGTCTGAGTTAAGTGGCCAGTAGAGGAGCACAGCCACAGCTTGGCTTGTTCCTCTTGGGCTGGTGCCCACTGGAAACATTCCCTTGTAAGTTAAAGGGGCCAGTCTGCCCCCCAATTGCAACCAAGTACCATAAACTGCCAGCAGATACCTGCATCACTGGCATCTGCTCTTCAAACATAAATCTTTACAGCATCTCAGTTTTTCTTCTAAATTGAAGGGCCTTAACTCTGTTTCTTTACTGGATTTATAGTTTGCTCTGTCTCACGAGTTTGGGGCAAGCAGAGGCATGCTAATTATTCTTGTATCCTAAACAAACAAAAGCCATTTGAACAAAAAACACTTCCTTCCTTCCTTCCTTCCTTCCTTCCTTCCTTCCTTCCTTCC
>NW_015168071.1:527067-528076 GCF_001447785.1 Gekko japonicus
GGGGCAAGCAGAGGCATGCTAATTATTCTTGTATCCTAAACAAACAAAAGCCATTTGAACAAAAAACACTTCCTTCCTTCCTTCCTTCCTTCCTTCCTTCCTTCCTTCCTCCCTCCCTCCCTCCCTCCCTCCCTTCCTTTTTCCTGGAACAGGCACAGGGTCAGGCTTTGGTGAATCTCAGGAGGGGAAAAAAGAATTTCAGAGCTGAGGGTCAGTTTCTGCCATCACCTCCCCAAGCTGTGCCTTTGCAGAAGTGACCTGGTGAGCAAGAAAATCTTCCTGGCATCTTCAATTAATTTAATAAGACTTTATTCATGAGGAAGTTTCTCCATTGGTATGACGTATATATGCATATGCCTTTAAGTGAGCCCTCACAAACTAGTTTCTCTTGAGAATTGTAGAATCAGGGGTCTTTTGGGGCCGGAGCGTGCTGGAGCGCCGCTCTGGGAGCCCAGAAGCTGGCACAAATAGCGGTGGCAGCAAGTCCCACCCCCAGCTCTCTGTGCTGAGGTCTGTTGCTGGCCTTCTGGGGCCCGCACCGGAGCGTTGCCTCCCCAGGGAGGCCAGAGGAGGCCCGTTGCTGGTTCCCTGGGGCTCGCGCCAGAACGCTGCCACCGCAGGGAGGCCAGAGGAGGCCCGTTGCTGGCTCTCTGGGACTCGCACCGGAGCGCTGCCACCCCAGGGAGGCCAGAGGAGGCCCGTCGCTGGCTCCAAGGGGCTCGCGCCGGAGTGCTGCGGCCCCAGGAAGCCTGTTGCTGGTTCCCTGGGGCTCACACCAGAGCACTGCCACCCCAGAGAGAGCAGAGGAGGCCCGTCGCCACCTCCCCGGGCCAGCACCGGAGTGCTACAGCCCAAGGGAGTCCAGAAGATGCTCCCCACCACTTCCCAGGGTAAGTGAGGGATCCGTGGGGGTGGCGGGAGCTTGATTGGCCCCCCTCCCCTTGCCCTCTTTCTTTCCCTCCTTTCCTTCCCCTTTACTTTTCTTTCCTCTCTTTTCTTTCTCTCTTTC
>NW_015168071.1:528211-542100 GCF_001447785.1 Gekko japonicus
TTTCTTGCGCTCTTTCCTTCCTTCGTTCCTTCTCTCTACTCTCTCTCTCCTTCTTTCTTTCCTCCTTCTGTGGGCCAACTCTAGTGAGAGAAGGGGTTTAAACTTTAAACCCCTTCTCTCTTCACTTCCCCCCCCCCAGAGAAGGGAAGGGGAGGCTTTTGAAGATGCCTTCCCCCCCTTTGCTTACCCTTCTGACATCACTTCCGGTGATGTCAGGGGGCGTTACATATGCTAATGAGTGATTATGCTAATAGCCTAGTAGCTCATTAGTATAACATATGCTAATGAGCTCCTGCAGCTCTTTTTCTACAAAAAGACACATGTGTAGAATCAGAGAACAACTAGTTTCTCTTTTCCTCATCAAGGCTTGTATGGGAGGGGCCTCACTTAGTTCTAGTTTTGTGTCTGTAGATTGTCGGTCCATGTGTGTGTGAAGCAATAAAGAACCCTGTTGCTGAAGTAGACAGAATCTCCTCAGTGCCTTTGAATAACATGGCTAACACAGGCTGTCTCAACAGGTGTGGGCACCATGGTGAGTCTTTTTATACATGCATATACATCAGTTACAGATTCCTGTGAATATGTATGCACATGTATATACCTGAGCACTTGCCAATACTGTGCCCTGGCCTACCATCATTGTCTCTACCATCATTGTCTCTAGCCTGCATAATAAGTGAGCAAACTGAGCTGGTATGAAACCTTCAGGAATCATACAGGCTATACGAGAAATAATTTTTGATCTTGTTTTATTTGATAATGTTCCAGCTTTTAGCTGTGTTTTAATTGATATTTATGTTATATGTTTCTATGTTTATATAGGTTTTTATTGTATTTATGAAATGTTGTGTAAGCCGCCCTGAGCTCGCCTTTGCGGGGAGGGCAGGATATAAATTGAATCAATCAATCAATCAATACATCCATCTAAGTCCATTAAAGTCAGTGGCCTTAGAAGGCTGCAACCCTGCATAGGACTGCATTGTCAATGGTGCAAAGCTTGATGACTGAAATGAAAACCCATTTTCTCTCTGTTGCTTTTGACCCATGAGAGTTCATTTGCACATGCAGAATGTCATTGGATGGTGTCAACTGGAATGCTGACAGTAATAAACTTAGATAAACTGGAATGATTTTCTGCTAATGTTTCTTCTGAAAAGACCCATGTGCATGTAAGTTGGCTCAAACTGAATACCATAACTGGTGATCCCTTTCTTAGCCTCTTCCCTATTGGGTGGCTCATCTCTCTCTCTCTCTCTCTGCATTAACTTTAGCCATTTGCTCTGCTGGTATGCTTTTCCCAAGGCAATCTATATTCTCTGTGTTTGTGGTTCAGCACAGCTTGGATTGCATATGGTGACCTGCAGAATCAGGCAGAAGGACAACATAACTGCACTATCTTGGGAGCAAGGAGGAGAAATAGATGGGCTTTGGTTCTTGCAGCACTGTGTTTACATTTGATTACATGGGGTAGAGACTGCCTCTGAATACAGATAATTTCTCCACCAAGAATTGCTAACATTTGCTGTGCAGGAGTAATATAGATATATATATTATCCTGCTATTAAAAAGCCCCTGCATCCTTTCAAAGCCTAAACACATGCAGAGAGACAGAATCAGATATTATCTCATTGACAAGCCTATTGTCATTTCTCTGGAACTCCAACTGGGTCAAACTCTTGCTTAGCTCCCTTTCATGGCCTGAATTCTGTAGCACATTTTTGGGTTATCTCTGAATGGCTTTGTTGTAACCCACATGCCGCCTGTCACATCCCTGCATACCAACCAGAGGAAAACCTTTCCTTCCAGCAAGTCAGAAACAGAACTACTGCAAAATAGCTTTCAGAGTATGTGGTGCCAACTCCTATTTTCTCCTGCAGTTCATAAAAGTGTTCCCTAGCTTTACCAAAAGCTAAAAAGCAATGAATGTAGTACAGGTTTGGACAGAGGGACCTGGCATGGCAGTATCATGCAACCTTCATGCCGTTTGTCCCACTGTTTGATAAGGAAATGGCATGTACAGGGTTGGATCCAGCCTGCTTTGTTCACTCAGTCTCACCTAATTCCCCTCCTTGCTTCCTGTCCCAATCCCAGGTCCCAAGATTTCTAGCACAGCCTTTTCGGTGGTCATAATAGTGGTTGGATCCACGCCCCAATCTATATGGCATAAGGAAGCAGTTAGCATAAGGTGGGATCCTGGGCTATACTACCCTGTTAACAGAGAAAGGTGAAAAGGAGCACAGTAATTAACCCCTAGGGACCCTACCGTGCACTGTTCAATTTAAGAGCTAGATAGAGTGAAGAGAGGAGGAGGAAGGAAATCAGCCCACTGGAGCTCACTACTCCCAAAGCACTAGATGAGCACACACAAACAAGATGAAAAAAACTGAAAACTTAAAGTCTGTACTTATGACCTCTGACCTTGTCCCTCCAAGGACAACTAGCCAATCAAATGGAAAAGAAAGATTCTATAACCCATTTCCCTCATATGAATAGGTTTCAGCTGCAGTATGATGGAACTTAGTAGGCATATTATGACAGAGTACTTCCACTCATTATGGTTATCATTCTGTTACTAGAGCCGTTTCCTCATATCACGGAGACCTTGTCCATTACCTCACTGGTCTCAGACAAGGAGGCACCAGCACTAGCTGTGCTCTTCCATCTTTCAGAGAAGATGGATTTCTGCTTCATAAGATGGCTCATTTGCACCATAATGGATGAGGCCCAACTGCCACAAGTGATATTGACTACAGGATGGGGCTCTGTCCAATAATAAATCCATGCATCAGAAAATGGGCAACCTAAACCTTTCTGTCTAACGTTTTAGCATACTGCATGCAGGTGTTTTTTAAGGGGAGCCATTCAAAAATGAAGAATCCCATCCACTCCACATAACCCAAAATACTACCAGAATTCTACCAACTCTATCACCTACTCAATTTTATGTTACATGTTAATTGACTCACTGCTATGTCATCCTTGTCTGTAGCATTCCAGTTACTTTAGTTTTAAGAAGGGTCACTGAATGTGTGTACAATAAGCAATTCAAGAGTTTATTCAGCACCCAATTTATCCTAAGCTTGCTAATTTCTGAATAAATAAATAAAAATTGGATTAGCAGTAATGGGAGACTCCCACCATTAATGCAAGATGAAGAGTTTCTAACTTTTAAATGCTGAAGGGGGTTCCTTAACACACACAAGACAGATAAAATCTTTGATCACAGTAACGCGGTCTAATTGGAAGTAGACGGTACTATTTAACTGAAACAAATGGCCTATTTCTGAAATGGGTTAGTGTCATTAAAATTCCAATCACACAGGAGAGCCTCGTCCACAAATACTTCTAAGTCTATGCCATGCACATAGCTAGACTGAGAATTGCCAGAGCAATTGCTGCGATTCCTGGCAGCCTCCCCACCCCCCCAATCTCAATCCAAATAGCAGGTAGAGGAATGTGCTCTGTCAAAGGGCTCTCTGCAGAAAGAGTTCTGCACAAATGACATTCCAACAGATGAGAAAGATGAACACTGTTCTGGAATACTGGATCCAGAGGGTTCTTTCCAAAGAAGTGCCCATCAAATTTTGTCTTGGTGTAGTGGTTAAGAGTATGGACTCTAATCTGGGAGAACCGGGTTTGATTCCCCACTCCTCCACATGCAGCTGCCGGAGTGACCTTGGGTCAGTCATAAGTTCTTTCACAGCTGTTCTCTCAAGGGCAGTTCTCAAGAAAGCAGGCTGTCTGTCATGGGGAGGGGAAGGGATTGTGAGCCACTCTGGGACTCCTTTGGGTAGGGAAGGGCAGGGTAAAAATCCAATCTTCTTCTTCTTCCTTCTTTCTTCCTTCTCCTTCTTCTAAATCCATGGCATGCAAATCGAGGTTTGTTTGTTTTTTTGCCATCAAGTCACAGCTGACTTATGGCAACCCCAGGAGGTTTTCAAGACAAGAGATATGCAGAGGTGGTTTCTCATTGCCTGCCTCCATGTCACAACTCTAGATTTCTTTTGAGGTCTCCCTTTCACATACTGACGAGGGCTGACCCTGTTTAGCTACAGAGATCAGACAAGATTGGACTAGCCTGGGCTACCCAGGTCAGAGCCTTGGATGTTCATCCCACAATTATTAATCGGATTTATAACCACCATCACCACTATCTCACCATTTTTACCTCATCTGAGTATTGATCTGACCCATACCTCCTCAGCTTCCACAAGCAACTGTCAGGTATCCTTCAGCCACACTCTGGGGTGTACTGATCAGACACCATAAAAATAGGCGGGGCATTGCTCACCCATTTACAAAAAGATCTGCTCTGGTTTGGTTCTGAGCAGTGTTCCCTCTAAGCTGAGTTAGTGTGAGCTAGCTCACAGTTTTTTAGCCTCCAGCTCACACATTTTTATCTTAGCTCAGGAAGGATGGCTCCAGAGCAAACTAATTTATGCAGTAGCCAAATCACCTGCTCACAACTTTCGTGCCAGTAGCTCACAAAGTAGAATTTTTGCTCATAAGACTCGACAGCTTAGAGGGAGCATTGGTTCTGAGTGGTTCAATATCATTATTTGGAGGGGGAAGGGAGTAATACTTAAAGCTCACAAAGAACCCATTTTAGCTAGACAGAAATCACTGATGCTGAGGAGAGACGCCAGATGGATTCTAGCATATTTGTACCCTACAAAGTATAACAGCCAAATAATTTGATATATGTTTGATCTTGAAGGTTAGCCAAAATATTTGCTGATACTGCTGTCAGTTTCCCAAAAAATGGATTCTCCTGACTTGTGGTGAAAAATGAATCTGTAGAGTAAGGTTTGCCTCTTCTGTGTACCATGAGGGGCCATAGCTCACTGTCAGAGTGCACACTATTCACACACAAGGTCCCAAATCCAATCTCTGGAGTCTCCATTTTAAAAAATAATAAACTAGGAAATGCTGGGAGAGACCTTGAGGAGCTGTTGCCAATTACAGTATACAGTAGCAGCCTAGAAAGACCCATAAGGTTGGATCCCACAAAGTATTGCTAAGGATAGACATCCGTGTGTGGTGGTGGTGGTGGGGTCATTATCCATCCTTCCCTCCTGCTATGAACCTCTATCTCTACCTGATTCTTTCCTGAGAGTCCCCTGTCCCCCACAACAAGAATAGCGGGAGACATTTTGGGTTCCTGTGGGAAGGTGGAAGCAAGGATGTTAAGCTCTGCAGACAGAAATCTTTTCCATCCACAGAAATCCTGTGTAAGGTCCAACCCATGGTCTAGCTGAATATAAGACAACTTCATACTACTGTTCTGACAATAGGTAGGCTGATAGTTTGCAATTTGACCTGCTATTCCACTTGCTGAGCATTAGTTTCCCCAAGAACTAGCATGAGGGTCCATAGCTAGAAGCAGTGGGATCTGAGAAGCCTAGTAAATGCTGAACCTCACTTCCATTTTAAGAGCCATCCCATGTCTTGTGTGCCTCCTAATCTCATATTTTGATTTTCTGGGAGCCATCATCTAAACTTTAAGGATGAGGTGAAATCTGAGCTTGCAAAGATAGTTCAGCATTCTAGGAATGATCCACTTCCCACAATTAAAACAGTGTCCTTGGTTCAATCCCCATCCTCCCGGACCCAGTCTTTGTCTGTGATTTACTCTTCTGGATTTTGCCAGTTTTGTGTAGTGGTTAAGTGCCCAGACTGTAATCTGGGAGAACCGGGTTTGATTCCCCACTCCTCCACTTGCACCCGCTGATTTAACCTTGGGTCAGTCACAAGCTCTGGCACAACTGTCCTTGAAAAAGAGCAGTTTGTGTCAGAGCTCTGTCAGCCCCACCCACCTCACAGGGTGTCTGTTGTGGGGAGGGGAAGGGGAAGGAGTTTGTAAGCCGCTCTGAGACTCCAAGTGAAGGGCGGGGTATAAATCCAATCTCTTCTCTTCTCCTTCTGCCTTCAGTAACTACCTGTGTCTCTCTGGAAGAAGCATAATCCCCAATCTCATTTGATTTTAAACTTCCACTGTTACCAGGGGGTAAGCCGTTGCAAGACACAGCTACACTTTGCCTGTTTACCTGGCTTCCGGTACTTGCCTTGGGAAAGGAACTAACGACAAGACATCTTAGCAGCATCTCCACAGTCAAAACCCTGAAATTCTTTAATGCAAGTCCCTTTCTCCATGAGAAAACAGTTTCAGGCTTGCAGTCTATGTTGGAACATGAAGATTACAAAAACTGATGATGGTTGCTGTGGGGTTAAGGGACCACAGTTTCTGATATTGTCCAAACAAATGTCATATATGGGAACAAGTATGAACGAGGCACTGAATGAGATTCTGCAACAGCACAGGCAAAAAGGATTTCCCTGAGCTTTCAATCCCTCCATCTTGATTGCAGCATTTTCCTTCTGAAGGATTTCACAATTTGCCTTGACTCGCTTGCAAGAGGTATAAATATTTATGCCTTAAAAAAGAATTCTTGTTAAAATAAGTCAAAACTGCCTGTTATATTTATTAACCTTCCCTCCCATTTCAGAATCTTTGGGCAGCCAGGACAACTCCAAAAAAATAATCACAGCTCAAAATCCCTTGGTAAGAAGCCAAAAGGCTCTGTTCAACTTCAGTGGGCTTCAGATCAGACCCCTGGATCAATAGCAATTATGAAACAGAAGAACAGTCCTGGTCCAGAAATTAATCTCTTAATGAATCGCTCTCTTATGCTAGCCAAAGTTCAAAAAATTTGGGCTGGATTTCCTCCTGGATTAGGTGGAATGGGGCACATTATAATGATTAATCTTGCTTGTCCACCGCTTTTGCTGAGTAGCTCTTTAGGGATGTTAGGCGAATGCAGGTACCTAATGACTGTGCGGACTCTCAGGAGACTTCCTGTTGCTATCCAGGTACTTTCAGAAAATCTAAGTGCAATACCCCCAAATGGCAGTCACTCAAATACTCCTCCCTCACCCCCCCCCAGAAAAATTGCATTCCTCAAAATTCTAGAGATCATGCAAAAAATGATGCCTGACCCTTGTTTTTTTTAGCTGACCCAATTCTTGCCAAAAGGCTCAGGGCAGCTACCTAGTTGTAAGCAATCAAAATTTGTGGGGGTGGGGGGAGGGGAGGAACTACCTTGAAAAGACTCAGAGGAAATGGCATTAAAATATAATAAAGCTCTCAATCCATGTACCAATAGCCCCCACCCTTCCCCCTTCCCCCACAGGATTCAGTGTGAAGGACTCAACCAATATGATGAGAATTCTGGCAAAAGAGCAGCGATGAAATTTTATATCCCTGGGATGGCAGAGGCATATGGCTCTGCTGGATTCCTGGTGCAGTGCGTAAGGTTGCACTTCTTACTCCCGGAAGGGGATGTGCCCCATTGAAAAGAGTGAGTTATTTAATCTGCACTCAGTGAAAAGATACTAGCAACTTCTGGCAAGACATCTCATGAAACACAGCTGAAAGTAAGGAAGGGCAAGCCTTCCCTGGAATTATATGCACAGTGAGCTTCAACTTCCAGAAACTATATCCATTGCAACAGCACATTGCAACAGCAAAAGCCAGAAGATACAAAAACCCAGGATGCTGAAACGAGGGGGTGTGTGGATTAGTATTAAGTGTTCCTTTGCATGCTTCTCATTTCTCACCTGGCTAAGACGTCTCCCCTCAGGAAAGGGATTTTAGATTAATGACAGAGCATCTGTTTCCATGCTGAAGTTCCCATGTTCAGTCTCCTGGCATCTCCAGTTTAAAAAGAGCAGTTGATGTGAAAGACCTGCACCTGAAACCCTGGCGAGCCAGTGCCTGTCAGAGTGTTCATTATTCAGTGGAGCTAGCATTGCAGTTGATTGTCTAAAGAAGCCCCCAAAGTCTCCGATGCTACCACGGAAACAAGATTTTGAAGATCACAATGGTGATGGTGTTGGGATCACATACAGGGGATGATGCAGATGATCTAATTTACGGGTATCCACCAATGAATGCCAGAAGTCCAAAGACATGAGGGAGGGGGGGGATACAGTACTAAAGTCAGTGCACGGGAATTTCTATTATTCCGTATAAATGAACAATCCATGCATAATGAGGAGAGAGATTAAAAGAGCTCATGGAAAATTAGTATTCATATAATGCTATCGTTGTACGTAGTGAATTCCATAAGCAGAGAGACGTAGGGAGAGTCCTCCCCTAAGGAGTTTGCAATGTTGACAGTGCGGGAGACAATATGAGGACAGAAAGCCAAAGATCACAAGCAATGCCCGTGAGTTAAACGCAGCTTGGACGCCACATCTGAGGTTAGAAATCTTGCGATCTGACTAGGGAGAGAAGTCCAGGGCACTGGAACAACAGTATCCATCACTCCTTGAATGATGGAAGCTCCCCTTTGTCACACGTGTTTGCAATCCTTCCAAGAAAAGCCAAGGCAGGCAGTTATCAATGAAAGCGCCATAAATACTCCCAGGGCAGTGCCACAGGAGGCAGTTATCCCTTTAAGGAGCAGCTGATAACCACAATGGTAACGGCAGAGTCGGACAGTTATTCATGAAACAGCCATTGATAAACTGGGCCAGAATGTCGGGAGTTAAGCAGTTATCAGGGAAAATCTCTCAATAACTCAAGGCAGCACAACACACTAAAGCTGTTACCAGTTGGAAAAACTGTCAATAACTCATTGTGCTAAAGCACCACAATTATAGACGAAGGAGCCACCTATAACTCATTGCAGCAATGCAAAGTTTAGGAAACTGGAAAAGGAGTAATAGATTTAAAAAATCTGCTGTATATCTGCAGGTTGCAAAGTCAAATATTTGTGTACAAGAAACTCTCTTGCAGATTGCACAATTCCTATTCAAGTGAACAGCAGCTACACAAAAGCATATTTGACCAAGCCTTATCAATACTACCGGTACCTGTTACGGTGTATCCCTTGGATCTTTTATCAAGATTTTGCCTCCAGATTAAAAACAACAGAATAAAATTCAAACTTCTAATCCATTTTCTTCTTTTGTAACACCCCCCACTTTCTATGATTTGAGTAAAGTCCAGAGTCTCATTCTCTTTTTTTTGTGGTCTTGCACTCAGTTTAAAATAAGCCCTGTTTTTTTTTTTTTCTCACTACACAAGCAGAATGCTCCAGTGGCTCCCCCTGGAAAACAGAAGAAAAGACAGCAAACAGCAGTGTCCCCATTTTAAAGAAAAATAATATTTCAGTGCTTCATGCATCAAAATAATGGGAGGGAGATCATCAGTGTGGAATAAAATTGACATGAGATGTAAAGAGAGAGAGAGAGACACTGGGATGGGAAGCCTAAAGCTTTGAAAACATTTTTCCCTTTATTGATTCAATGAAAAAAGTTTTTTGTGTTTTTTTTAGGGGGGGGGGACCCATTTTGGCTGTTTCCAGAAGCCTAACATTAAAATGGCAGCTGAGTCACATGGACCTTTTGCAAACCACCAAACTTAAGAATCACTTGGAATCAATCCATTTAGAGGAAAACAGTGTAAACGGCACAGGAGAGGCTTTAACAAACTGCTAAGATCACAACCAGTGTTCAGGATGGAATTAGAGAATCACAAAGAGAAAACCATACAAATGAGCAAGGAAGGGCAGGAAATTAGTATTACTGTGAAGCTGCACTAGGGCATCAGAATTTTTTTTTTTCAATGTAGTGACAAAAGAGTAAAAAAGCTCTCCAGAGCTTCTGCTAGAGGACTCCTCCCCCATATAAACTGCTGTACTGTGCAAAGCGTGGTGGAGTTGCCACCAACTTTGCACAGGCACACACATGCGCGCGCACACACATGTTGTCAATGATCAAAGCTTGCAATGCCAGTGTAAATGGGTTCTAGTGTGCACTCTGTACACTAAATGTGTTCCCCATATGATGAGATTGTGTGAGTCCCATTTTTCACAGTAGCCAGTAACACAGCAGAGAATCCCATAGTGCTTGGCAATATGAAAAACAGGGCTTCACAGCTGCTTGTTAATTTTGAAAAAGTCTTGTCAGATTCAACATCGGGTTTTCACCCTTTGCCTGCCTTCCTTTCTGTTCCCTTTCATTCAAATGAACTAACACTTAAATGCATATGCAAAACCTGAACCATGAGGATTTAAATGGAAGACACTTGCTAGATGCTACTGTGCAGCTGCGATAGGGCAATTCTTTATTTTTTTAAAAAAAACTTTGGATGCCACCTCCCACACCTCCCAATTTAGAAAAGTGTGTTTTAATTGTAGCTGCAGAATAAAGGAAAAAAGAATGGTGTGTAAGGTCAAGCTTAAAGGCTTACTGCTCAGAAAATCTGCAGTAAGATGTGCATGCGTAATGGGCCAATGTAACAATTTGCATTTTTTTTCTTCTCCATCCCCCCACCTATTAATTTTTGACATCTTAAAAGCCTTGCTTTTTATTAAACCCCATATGCCAAACTGCACATATTTGGAGGAGTGGTTGAAGTCTTGGGCTAGGACTGGCAAGACTCAAGTTCCAGTTCTGTCAGCCATAAAGTTCACTGAGTGACCTTGGGCCAGTTGCTGTTCCTCTGTCTAACCTACTTCACACATAGGGTTGCCAGCTCCTGTTTAATTAAACAAATGGCCACTGGGCCAACAATATGACATAACTTCCAGGAAAACCTGAAAGTGACATCAAACCTCTCCAGGAGTCTGTCTGTCTATGTAATCTATCTATCTCTCACTGCTCATACGGATATCACCTTAAGCAGAACTTAGAACCAAAGAAAATATTTTAAAAGACCTTACTCAATATTATTGCTCTTATATTTGATTATTGCGCCTATGAATTTTGCCACTAAGAGGGTGACACAATCATTGGTATCCGATAGTAGCCATGACACCTGGGCTCGCACATTTAGCAGTTCCATATCATTAAGTAAAGTAAAGGTAAAGGTTCCCTTGCTCCAAAGCCAGTCAAATCCGACTCTAGGGTTGCGGTGCTCATCTCCGTTTCAAAGCCGAAGAGCCAGCGCTGTCTGAAGACATTTCCGTGGTCATGTAGCCAGCATAACTAAACACCAAGACGCACGGAACATTGTTACCATCCCACTGAAGTGGTACCTATTTATCTACTTGCAATTTCTTGCTTTCGAACTGCTAGGTTGACAGGAATTAGCCCTCAAGTCATCAAATCTCTCTCTAGGAATCACTGGAAATGCTGTAGTTTTACCATAGTTTCTGGTGACTCCTAGACAGACTTTCCTTGGAAGTGATGTCACACCATACCCCCCCCCAATTCTCTCAGTGTTCAGAGGATACAATGGAAGGAAGAGATAATCATGATCACATTACCTATGAAGGAGGACATGATAAAACCAGAGGAATAAACACATTAATGTTTCATTTGCAATAGCATTTCACAGTGATTCAAACGCCAGTGGCTACGTTGGCACGCACACACACCCAGGGTACTATCATGCTGTTGTATCATACAATTTGTTTTCTGTTCAGGCTTTCCTAGTGATTTATAGGTGTGGGCCTCAACGCTCTTGTTATTGATTGTTTTGCCTTTCCTGCAGAGGAAACGTATGCTTTAATCCAATTTTAGGAGGTTAAAAAGAAAAACAGGCTCTATGCAGAAAAGTTCAGATATTTAAATTACAAGCAGCTTTGGCACAGAAACCATTTTTTGCAACCGCACTTGGGAAAGATCAGTGTAACTGTAAAGCCCAATGCACTTGATCTGACTGGACATTGGCAAAATACCATGTTCGTGTGAGACAGATGAAGTGAGGGTTCCCATTTGACGGTTTTGCCCCTTCCAGCTTCGGCCTATCATTCCTCCCACATAACGACAAGTTAAGCCGTACACTTGGGTTCCTTGACAGGCAGTGTGAAACTCAGTTGGAAGATACACTGATTTGTCCCTTGCCCAAAGTCCCTGAACTCTCCCTGCCTGAAAGCCAAATTTTCAACTGCAGTCTTTAGACAAGGCCCTGAAGGGATGTTAAAATAATAAAATCTGACATGAGATTATTTTTTGCCCAGCTGTGACGCCTTAAGCCACCCTACAGGACCACAGTATTAACTGACAAGAAGCACGAATTGCAATTACCATGATGTTTGACTCATTGAACCCACAGCACTGGTACTGTCAAGCCTGGAAGAAGTTGCTTAAGATAGCCTTGGCAAGAAGCAGCAGCAGCCATTTGATTAATAGGGACTGCCTCAGAAACAGATCTCCCCTCTTTCCCATGAGACCCCGATGCCATCACTGTCACTACCCCGTAGAAAATGAAATCTGACCCTACCCCATACCTTGAGCAGACAGTTAACAAGTTACCTTTTTCTCTTGGATCAACAATTGCCCTAAAGCAAAAAACAAACCACACCTCAATCTTAAGATATAGCCAATCAGTGATAATGTTTGGAAGAACACTGAAAGGTCAGGGTCAAACCAGTAGAATGACAACATCCAACTGGGTATATGTTTTACAGTGGTGCCAAGTAGCCATCCCTTTTGGTTTAGAAACCAGAAACATAATCCTTAATCATTACATTCACCCAGGGCTCTTTTTGTAGAAAAAGCCCAGCAGGAACTCATTAACATAATAGGCCACACCCAACAGCAGAAACTCATTAGCATATTAGGCCACACCCTGACAGCACTGCTCATTAGCACATTAGGCCACCCCCCCATGTTACCAGAAGTGTGGTCATCCAGCCACACCCACCTTTCCCTTCTTATTCTGTTTACCTTGTTTGCTGTCAAAACCCAGGGCTTCTTTTGTAGCAGGAACTCCTTTGCATGTTAGGCCACACACCCCTAATGTAGCCAGTCCTAATGAGTTTCTGCTATTGGGTGTGGCCTATTATGCTAATGGGTTTTTGCTGGGCGTGGCCAACTCAGGAGCCAGACGGAACTCCGTTCCTGTGCGTTTCTGCCCAAAAATAGCCCTGCATTCACCTTTCACAAGAGTGGTTCGATCAGGGATCATTCTGTGAGCACAACGATACTCCTGAGGACAGACGATTCTGTTCAATACCATATTTTCTGATTGGTCAATCATTTTTGTCAGGGACAGCTGATGAGTGAAGTGATTCAGTGATCTCAGTCAGTGAATTCTGAGGGGCAGACACAGTGGGCTAAAGCCACAGAAGACAAATATGGCTTTCCTAATTTGCCAGAGTTTGGTGTGCCAAAAAGTACACAAAATAATTACATAGCTAAGAGTGAGTGTTTGGAAGCGAGGCCATCTCCCTCCTGGTGAACTCTGGGAGAAAGTACCAGTAGTAGGCATTTCCAAGATGGCTGCTAGGGTGGTTGCCATTAGGATCGCTGGACCCCAGTTGCATAATATGTGAAATAAACATGTTGGTTGCCTACATAAGAAACTGGGGTCAGTTCTTCAGGGAACATGGAGGGTTCCCCCAAAAAAAACTCAATTAGAATATTTGGGCAGCCCTATGGGACATGTATTTAGCAGCGTTTATAGCTTGTCTTTCACAAAAAGACTCAAGACAGATCAAGGCGGCATGTGTAGCTTGCCATGCTGAGTTTCACGATGTCTGGGCAGCGTGCCAGGAAGGAGCATTAGTGACTGCATCTCCTACGCAGCAGCATGAAGAGGTGACTTTTGGGGGGGAGGGTGACTTCAGGCAGCACATCCTGTTCGGCTGCCACTGACCTTTCTCTCCCCTTCACAGCAATCACCAAAGATGGGGCCATCTACTTGGTAAGAAACAACAGTGGCTTTCTTCAGCTGAGGAAGCAAGACACTGAAAACCAACACGGAACTGCCATATATGGGTACAATTCCTTTCTGCTTGTATAAATGGCCCTTTAGTGATTGGAAGTGCTGGATGAAGTAGTGTTTACACTCAAAAAGCCAATGTCCATTCTTCCAATGAGAACAGGGGATTCATGTTTTTCTTCTTCAAAAGTCCTCCCTTATGAACAACTTC
>NW_015168071.1:544614-605277 GCF_001447785.1 Gekko japonicus
TGAACATCGCTTCATGAACTACGAACCGGACGAATTTTACTTTGTGAGCTGGTTTGTGACCATCCCTAGCCCTAACACAGAGAAGGAGCCTTTCTGGTGCTATTAAGACTGGGAAAGGGGAACTTAAGAGTGCCCTTTCCCTGGGTCCTAGCTGATATGGGGGTCAGCGGACAAAGCCAGTGGTGCAACATGGCCCCTGTTTCATTGTTGTTGTTGTTTTGTTTGTTTGTTTCTAAATCTAGCTGCTGACAAGGGATGATGGTTCTCTAAAGTATTCATGGGTACTTTCACCCCCATGGCACCTCACCCATTCATCCAGCTTCACCTCCCCTACCATCTATGCATCACGTTAACCCTTCGCCAAACAGCGAGAGTTCAGTTCAGTGTTCCGAGGTTGAATCTATACAGAGGGCTTTGCAGCCATAGTGGCAAACAAGGAGAAGGAACAGAGCAGTGGAGGCTGTTCCAAGCACAGAAACCAATTGATTAAATCTATGGAGATGGGAGAAGGGCAGAAAACAATGACAGATGCTGGCAGCAAACTAACACTGCAACAAGGAGGCAGATTAAAAGGAATGCCTGGACCCATTATGACTTTCCTTTTCAAAATGGCATGGTTTCTAACCTCAGCTGACTCACCACTTGAAGTCTGACATTTTACTACAGTCATGCAGATTATGTGCATATAAATATGTTAATTACATGCATCACATCCACAGTTATTAGTGGTAGCTGCTTTGCTTGTGAAGGTAGCTGAGAGATGCCAGCCCTAAAATGCTGTACGTCTTTGTACTCATTACAGAAAATGAAGATGATTACAAAATTATTCTTTGCCTTTTTTCCTTGGTTTCTCCAGGATACCTTTACAGACATACATACAGTAGAGTATTAAACTGGTTTAATTAGCTGCTTCCTCTTCCCAGGGAAATCTGTGCCAGCAGCAGAGTTTTTTTGTTTTGCTTTTCCTGGGGAAATGTGCTGGAACAGAATTCTGGAACCTTTTTGACAAAACATTTTTAAAGGTTGGAACTTCATGAGTTTTCAGTATACATATTGAAAACTTTATACATATTGAAAACTCATGAGAGTTCCAGAACCTCTTTTTTTTAAAAAAAATGCCCTGGTCAGGAGGAAACATCAGGGGAAGACCTTGGCCTCTATGCCCTGTTGTTGGCCCTCAATAGTAACCAATTAGCCACTGTGTGAGACAGGATGTTGCACTACATGGACCACCGACTGGTCTGACTCAACAGGGGTTTTTTATGTTTTAGGAACTGGATCTCTCATACTCTCTAACATTTCCCAAAGGAGGGACATACATCCCTCTTTTCATGAAAGCACTGTAGCATGAACACCCTCCCCACATTATTGCACATTGCTGAAAGTTCTAATCAGCCTGCTGTGCTCAATTTCAACATATGAGATCACCTTACACCAGGAGTGTCAAACCTAGAGACCATGGGCCGGAACCAGCCTGCCCGAAGCTTTAATCTGGCCCATGGCTCTCTTCTCCACCCTCCCTGCCCCCTCCCCCTGCCTGTCCTCACCCTTCCAAGGGAGATCAGGGCTGCTGAACTTCTCAGCCAGCTGGGCCTTGTTTTCAAATGTTTCTCCTCTGGCAGGAGCTCCTCTGGGTGAAAGCACAAAAAAGATACAAAGAAAATGTGGAATAGATTTTTCCCATTTATTTATTTATTAAATTTCTACCCCACCCTCCGAGCCACAGCCGGCTCAGTGTGGCTTACATAAAACAGGTAAGTTACATTAAAACATATATTAAGGTCTCTGGGCCCAGATAGACTACTCTGGGACTGGAATGACAGCCCCCAAAGTGGAATGACGGTCCCTGGGAGTAGCAGCTGCTTTCTGGGAATAGAATTCCTCTCTGGGGGTTGTCATTCCAGTCCCAGAGTAGCCTATCTGGGCCCGGAAACCTTAATGGGAAATGCATTCCACATTTTCTTTGCAACTTTTTTTGAGCTGAAATGTATTTCAATAGAGTGGAGCTCAAGTAGTTTCAGTTTCCAGTGTTTGTATGCCAGCTGAAGTTGTCTCCTTGCAAATAAAGGGTTGATGCTTTGAGCCAGCTTGTCTCTGCTGAATGGACCTGAGAACGTATGCCTGAGTGAGTACTCTAACCTGGGATCCCACAGTTAAAGGGGCATATTATACTGGAGAGCCACTGACACGCTGAGTAGACCGGGGGGAGGGGGGCTTGCAAGCTCAGCCATTTCATGTTTTCCTAGGCTCAGAACATTTTATATTTTTAGTTTTAGTTTATTCTGTGATCTTTGTGTTTTTTCTTGATGTTTTATTTAAAAGAATCCCATGGCCAAATCCCACTATCCCCCACCTTACCATTTCAGGTAGTCAGGCCTCGGATCGGGCCGGAGCGTGCCGGTACGTCACTCTGGGAGAGAGGCACGGGGGTGGGGCGGTCACATGGCGAAGCCCCGCCCCCTTCTTTCTGCCGCCCTCTGCTTCCAGCCTCATTCTGTTCCAGAACGAACAGATTCTTCCAAATGGGGACCCCTCCAGAAGGCTTATGTCAGGGGGTGTGGCCTTCTGACAAACTTCCGGTGATGTCAGGGTGTGTGGCCTTATGACACACTTCCAGTGGTATCAGGGGGGTTGGCATATGCTAATGAGTTATGCTAATGAGCTCCTGCAGCTGTTTTTTTACAAAAAGACCCCTGCAGGTTTGGGAGGTGTCAGGTATCAAAGAATGTTAAATAAACAACATATGGCAAGAGTTTTACTGTTTTAAGCATGTTTGTATTTGAAGGGTTTTTGTTTGTTTTTTCAACCCTTTAACTGTGTTTGTTGGTGTCTTTTATAAAGTTAATATCTTCGCTACCTGGCATTACATTTTATGACACACATGGCCTGGCCCAAAAACGTTGCATTTATATCAGATTCGGCCCTCGTAACAAATGAGTTTGACACCCCTGCCCTACACCAATTTAAAAAGCTGAGGTGGAGCCTGCTCTTTGGGTTAAAGATGGCTAAAAAAAGTAACCATCCCACAACACTCAAAATATACCTCAAGGAGAAAAACCTCAAATTATAACTTCTAGGATTCCTTGGTGGAAGACTTTATATTTAAAGAGAGATGAAACATATGTATGTTCATAGTGTAAAAGTGTCCTAACAGAAAACATTAAGAGTTAAAATGTCTATATATTTTTTTTTCTTTTTCATAGATCTATCTTGAGGAGGTAGAACGGTGACTTCCAATTACTATATCATAGTGTTACAGTGTTAGCACTAATTATGATCAACACATACTTGAACGAGATAAACACAGCAAAGAGCAATTATTTAAAAAGTCATTTTTCATGGTAAATTGACATATGGACAAACATTATGTTTCATTGTTCAGATATTACACTTAATAAAAAGAACAACTCAACAAGGGTGTTGAGGAACATTGCTAATAGCACAGAGCAAGTGTAAAATTGGCTACCTACATCCAGACTGCTTAAATTTAAAATGACACCATAGGCATGGGTTCTCTAAGCAGTGGCATACCTTGAACCATCTAGAATATATGTTTTCACAGAGCAGCATCATAGCATCACTGGGAAAAGATAACAGGTAGTTTAAAATCTTCTGATCAAAGGCAGTGGTCAAATCAACAGAGAATATTACAATATTCTATACTGGATTTGTGCTAAACACATCCATCATAGTCTCCTTGTACTGTACAGATACTGCATGTGCAAGATCAATGTGTTCACTGTGGGGAAATGTTCTAGAGCATGGAAGCCCTAACGTTACACAACTGCCTCTCCAACAGGCTTGTATGAATATACATGTAAAAGTTTCTTTACATAAGTCTGCTTGAAAGACAGAATGTTGAGCGATTGTCACAGATGACATCTTAAAGCAGAAGTTTTCAACACCTATAGGTTTAAAAATAAAGCAGTCTTAAGAACCAGCACAGTAAATACAAAGAAAACCAAAAGTCTCATGCAAGCTCTCAATTAAGGCAATATCGCCCTATTTAATTTTTAGGGAGTGAGACGCAGAAAGGATTCTCACACATGCCCTTGAGGAGAAACTCCATGTCGCTTCATATCACCATTTTGACAATGTGTTGACATGAGGCTTACGGAAGGTATATAAGATTGGAATCCCGTGTTTATTTTCAATAAAATGAAGCCACTGAAAGTTGCCTTTTTGGGGTGTGGAGCTTCATTTTAACATTCTCAAATGTGCCAACATTTTTTTAAAAAAAGGAAAATATGTTGGTTGACCAACCCTATATTCTGCCATTCACTGCTCACAATTAGCCATAGGTGGTGGCCAGTGCCCAGGGCACACCACGATTAGACCGACCTGAGTTGCTCTGCAACTCCCAGACCCTCGAGAAGAGAAAGACGTTTAAAATGAATTTATGATCGACAGCAGCTATGACTCCTGACAGAGGCAAGAACCCCTGCAAGCACCTTCAGGGCATGAACCTTTTGATGCAGCACACTGAGATTTAGCTATGTAAAGCCACTCTGCTCACAAGGCATTCCTTAGAGGCTTCCCTGTGACAGCTCCCATTTGTCTTCCAGGTGTCATTTTTCAGACCTAGTAAGAAACTCTCCCAGCTCCTTTGCTGGAGCTCGTTCAATTGCTCGCAGCACCAGTCGGCTCACAAGCTGGGGAACAGCCAATAATGGCCCTTTAAAAATTCATGTCTAAACAGTACAAGGGAGATGTCAAAACTTGAACCCACGAGCCCAAGAAGTAGGACTGTTAATGGAAACTCAGGGCTATAATGAGGCATGTGTTTGGCCTCTGCAACATAGAGCACGTTCACATGGACACCGGTGAATATCATTAAGCACTCCTGGAGGGCAAGCCTGCGTAAATTGTGAGAAATGGAGGCAAACACAGCCCCTAACTAGGCAGGACAGCCCACATGGGACTCAATAAATCACCTGTTTTTGTGGCTCACCTGGAGCTGCAAAACCAGGGATGGGGGCAGTCTCTGGCACTGGTAAGCCATAATACGTAGTGAATGGTTTAGCAGGTTAAGTGTGGACTTCCTGCAGGACTTATCCTGAGAGGTGTGCTTCAGTGCTATTTCGTTTTTTTTCCCCCATGCAGCAGGGATTATTATTTTAAGTGAAGTGATGTGAAGTCCTCACATGGTACTATCCAAACTGGAAACAAGCTCCTCCTCGCATTGTTGTCACAATTTTTTTAAAAAGTCGGCCAATGTAGAAATCCTATGTCTGTTTTTCAGAAAGAACACAACTCAAAATGTATTTCATCCTCATTTACATCTCTGGACAATATGAACTCTGTGTGTGTGTGTGTTCACCGGGCATTCCAATGCATTAGATGAAGACAGGCCCTTCCTTCATTGAAAGCTCAGAAGGAATTATTCTCAACGGAAATCCCACAGTGCATAATATTTGGAGTATTAAGAGGTGACTGCATATTTACCGGAGGCCTTTGATAGCACTGAAGTAATGAAGTCAGAAGTTACCTAATCTTATCTGTGTCAAACTCCATAATTTTCAATAAGTTCTGCCAGCATTAATAAAGGCCTGTTTACAAGCAGAGGGAGCTCAGTGTTGACAGGTTTTGTTTTCCACATAAGGTGGACGTTGATAACAACCACCCTGGGCTGTCGGTGACCTACTTAAAGGGCCAGCATACCACTTCATTGTCCTCACTGTCTCTGCTGCTCACAGCACACGGTGGGGGGGGGGAGGAAGAGTTCATTTGTGCCAATTCCCAGAGTGGCAGCGTGAGCTCTGGTCAACATTCCCCTTTGTGCCAACCAATTCTTCACCTCTCTCCTTTCTGCTGGTTGGAGGCTGCAACACACTTCCATGTCGGAGTGGCAGCAGGTTTTAAAGGGGTAAAAAAAAAAAAACATTAGGCCTGTTGTAAAGGGAATTCAATTTATTTCCAAGTCAGAGTGGAGTTATTCCATTAGGCTGTTACGGCTGCCACAGGGGTGGTGTTTTCAACTGAAATCACTAACATCCGCTGTCTGTTTTCTCCCCTCTCCCTCCCCCTTTCCAGATATTACATAGCTCTGAGCAGTGATGGTGTAAGGTGAAGAAAAATCACATCCTCTAGGTCATAAAAATTAATTTTCTATGTCCTTTTCTCTTCTCTCCACTGTTGTTATTTTCCATTGCCCAATCAATTTGAATCAGGGCTGCTAGCTCGGCTCATAAACAGTGATTTCTTTCATAACTGAGGTGTTATAAAGTTAGATTTAACCACAAACTCAGCTGCAGTCTATAATCCCAGCTTGGTATCTACATAGAGCTGCTGCTCACCAGCTACGTGTGTGACTTCCATGGAAGGAACACAACAGAGCATCAGCGGCACTGTCCCTTTGACAACAGCTGTTCCCCACAGCTCTGGAATGAAGACACAAGAGGCTGCATTATGTATGGGCCACAATTTTATTAACATAACCCTGAACTGCAGCAGGGTATACAGTTAATAATGCTCTCATATTCAGCGCCTTTATCCCATCTGACAAGGTAAGATCCTGTGAAATATTTACTAGTTGATCACCTTACTTGGGCAACTGCATCGGAGCTCAAAGACTCAGGCCAATGTGCTGACTGATCCTAACTCTTCACCTCCTATACAACTTTTCAGGTGTATAGAGGGAGCATCAGTATACCTGCCACTAAGTGTGGGCAACAATAATTCTTCCAGTGACGTATGGATGGCTTCCACCCATGAGTCAGTACACTTCTAGAAGCTAGTGTAGAGAAATTCTCTACAGTGAACTGCTACCTTGGGGTGCTTACCTGATGCTCTTCATCTCTACTTCTCTTAAATCAGTACTGTGCCTGCCAGTTGTGACCTATTTGCAACAGAAAAACAGGTGCCAGCTAAACTGATCAGATCCTTCTTTCCCCAGTGCCACAGCACATAGTGAGCAAAAAGAGGAGGGGCTGTAGCTCAGGGTTAGAAGAACATCTACTTTGCATGCAGAAAGTCACATGTCCAATCCCCAGCATGTCCAATTAAAATAATCAAGCAATAAGCGATGTGAAAGACCTCAGCCTGAGATCCTGGAGAGATACTGCCAACCAGGCCCTGACCTGGATTAGCCCAGGCTAGCCCAATCTCATCAGATCTTGGAAGCTAAGTGGGGCCGGCCTTGGCTAGTATTTAGAAGGGCGACCTTCAAGGAATACCAGGGTCATGATGCAGAGGCAGGTAATAGCAAACCACCTCTTAAATGTCTCTTGCCTTAAAAACAAGTCTAGCTCACCACCTACTGTTGCATAAAACCAAAAGAGCTGGACTTCTGGCTCTTTAGAAGGATCTTAGGATCTCCTGGCAATTCTACACACAATGTCATACAATAACTGATCAATCAACTACCAATCAGAGTCAACAATAAGTACTATGACAGACCAGTGGTCTGTCTCATTATAAGGCAATTTCATGAAAAGGCCCAGATGCCATTTTCTAAAGATAACTAAGAACCAAAAATCCTTTCTACTTGCACCAAGATTACACTCCGTTCCCTTTCTCTAAATGGCTGGTGTGACCTAAATCCCCAGCTAGTCTTGTGCTCTACTTCTCTAATGGATGTGGACCATCAAGCCTCCTCCTGTAATAGGAAGGCTGGAAGCAAACGGACTCAAAAGTAAACTCTGTTCTGTTCTGTAGCAATTACCATTTTTTAAAGCCCTCTGATGGCATGGCAGGAAAAAGGCAGCTGTTGGAATAAAAGGCTCAGAAAACTCCTACGTGCATGCACCACTGCCAATGTGAAGGTACCCCTTGGAATTTGCAGCAACAAAAAATACAAATCAGAGATTCCTCACACAGTATGAATGTAGCCCAGAAGAAGTGAAATACAGGGGGGGAATCCAGCTAGGTGGCAACCTTTGTCACCCAGCTAGTGGTTGCAGAGTCACTTGTCTGAAACACAAGAAACTAGACTTTGTCTTGTTCAGGTAACAAAAGATTTGGCCTCATGGTCTTTAAGAGGAGACTGGAAATTAAATATATATGCATAACAAAATGGCCTGAACACAAGAGGTTATTTGCTTCATTCACTGAATCAAGGCACAAAGCATGTGCCTGCTTCCATCCCCACAAAAAGCCTCTACTATCCCTATGAGAGGAGCTGCGGTGGCTCAAGTGGTTAAGACGCTGAACTGCAGGCTGTGGAAGGTTGGTAGTTCAGCAGTTCGAGACCCGGGTGTTCCGCATGACGGAGTGAGCTCCCATCTCTAGTTCCAGCTTCTGCCAACCTAGCAGTTTGAAAGCAAGAAATTGCAAGTAGATAAATAGGTACCACTTCAGTGGGAAGGTAACAGCGTTCCGTGCGCCTTGGTGTTTAGTCATGCCGGCCACATGACCACGGAAACGTCTTCGGACAGCGCTGGCTCTTCGGCTTTGAAACGGAGATGAGCACCGCAACCCTAGAGTCGGATTCGACTGGCTGTCGAGCAAGGGAAACTTTACCTTTACCTTTATCCCTATGAGATGAATGTGGCCTTCCTTCATGTATCTCAGAAGTTACGACAAAAGTGTCATCTTTATGTTGATGGGACCTGACCATTCCTGGGGTAACATGTTGTCAGATTACTGGCAATCATACTGTTGATTGCCAGTGGGCCTCTAGCAGTTATCAGCCAACATTTCTTCCCAACTAGTGATCCACTGTTGTACGGAACTTGGTCTATTTATCTCTTATAATTTGATGTGGAATTTACATCCCCAGAAATCTCATGATATGCATTTGAAAGCACTCTCGTGATTGTCATTTATGGATCCAGTACCCGACACATTGATAGTGATTCTTCAACCCTCCCTGACCCCGATGCTTGTGACAGTTGACCATCGATGAGTCGTGGGTATCACATGTCCATACAGCTACTGAGCCACTGCCCACTACCTCAAAAAGGAGGTGTGCTGGATAAAGGAGTGATCATGCTCACTCTGTGGTCACAGTAGTTCTCATTATCAGCACCTTTAGCCTTCAGGAAAAAACTATGTATGCTAAATCAAGGCCCAAGGAAGAACAGGTGGGTGGAGACACCCAAGCATTCTGCTTCTCCCCCTGAAGAACAGTCTTTACAGCAGACTCACCTCCATGAGGTTGTTTCCATCTTTCCTTGCTGCTCTTGATAGTTGGGGAGGGGAGGCGGCATGGTACAGCCCAATCTCGTAAGCTAGCCAGATTTGGTACTTGGGTGAGAGACCACCAAGGAAGACTCTACAGAGGAAGGCAATGGCAAACTACCTCTGCTTCTCACTTGCCATGAGAGTCTCTTGCTGGGGTCACCGTAAGTCAGTTACGACTTGATGGCCCTTATATACATACTGATAATTGAGCCCATTTTGCTTTGATAATGGTCACTTAAATGAATCACTACTGCTTTGACTGGGATCATTTGCTGAGTATCAGCTCCTAAATTTATTAATTGCCAAAGTGATTTCATTTTTTATGCATATTGCACGAGCAATCTCAAATTCTGGGTTGGGAGAGAGGTGGCATGGAAATGCTTAAAATAAATGATAAGCAAATGGGGGAGGGTACCTATAATGCAAGGGATGACAGTTTGATTTTAAAATGAATTTATTTATTTATTTATTTATTTAATCGATTTTAAGCCCAGTGGCATCTCTAAGATCAACAAAGTTTTTTTTTTATTAAGTATAAGCTTTTCTGTGCAAGCACAGTTCATCAGACACAATGAAATGAAATCTCCTCGAGACCCACTTAACAGGGAAAAGAGGGCGGCAGGCAGCCATTCTGTTCTGCTGTTTCAGGCCAACACAGTTACCCACCTGAATCTTTTTTCAAGGGATATATGAGTGAGGGATATCTAAGTCCCCTCCTCGAGTACTTCTTTTGCAACCAAGTTCCAGTACTCGAAGCAAGCACACCTGGGCAAATACATGAGGAGACACTCACAGTGAACTTCAAGAGACAATGGGTGGTTTGCCACAGAAAGCTGCCTTACACCATGTCAGACTGTTGCAGATCCTTCTCTGTTTAGAGGTATCGGTTGAACAAATACAGGCCTGACCAGCTGCTTTGGTGTTCAGCTAAGTACTCACTGCCCCATCCTTGGGGAAGAGAGAACTATGAACAGATGCCTGGAAAAATCTCTGAATGAGTTGATCTAATGGTTCACAGGCTTAATCCATATCTTTCTACAGGAAATTTCTTCTAAATTCAGAGAAACACCCACCTCATAGCATCAGAAATGACAGATTGGACAGTTTTGATATAGTCATGAGAGTTTGCCTATACAAGACAGCCACATCCAAAACACCCCTGAATCTCTAACTTTTTGACGGTGCTTTGGAGAGGATCTCAGAAACTGTATTTTATCTTTTAATTTTAAAATACATAGGCTATAGGATGATATGTATGTCTTTGCATTCTGATTTTATTTACATATGCAAGTCTATTTTGTATCACTGTGGTTTTATCATATTCACTCACTTCAAGAATGATTAGACTGATTTTAAATAAAGATTTTTAAAGATGAGTGCTCTTGGGGGGGATGCAAGGTTTTCACTTGACACCTGGAATAAATACATTTCTGATTTCTCTTCCATCAGAGGGCTGTAACCTATAGAGCCTGGATATCAAAGGGAACAGACATCTCAACACAGCCATGTGATGTGTCTGTTTTAAAAGGAATGCTTACTTTGGGAGAGGAAAGTTATCTGTTACAAGACCACCGGTCTATCCAGGTCAGTGTCATCTACCCTGTCATGCTGTGGTTCTAGGGTGTCTTTCATACCACCTATGATTTTTATTTGGAAAAGGAAACACTAGGGATTGAACCTGGAACCTTCTGCATGCAGATATGCTACCTTTGAACCACCATTTTGGGTCAGTAAGGCAATGGAAAGGAAAGGAAAACCAAGGCAATAGTGTGAAATCTTCATTTCTTGGTAACTTTTGCCTTATGATAGAATGTGTCCCAGCACTACAACAGAAATTTCCATCATGCCATACCAGTGTCATTTTTGTGTTCTCTTCCATTTTGCCCAAGCAAAAATTCGAATGACATATCCAGATGGTGCCCCTGGAAAAGTTCCACACTAACAGCATGCTGTTGAGCTCCCTTGCAAAGAGCAACGGGGAAACTGACAACTGGTTTCAGTCCTTTCACCTTTACAGCTAAGGGACTTCTCAAGATGGGAAAGAAGCTGGTCTCCGGCTTTGACAGTCATTGTATATAAGGGCCTACCTGAGGGACCGCCTTTCTCCATATGTTCCCCCAAGGGCACTTCGGTCCGGAGGTTAACATCTCCTGGAGATTCCAGGCCCGAGAGAAGCCAAACTTGCTGTGACTAGGGCTGGGGCATTTTCGGTGGCGGCTCCTACCTGGTGGAAGGAGCTCCCGGAAGAGATCCGGGCCCTGAGGGACCTCTCTCAGTTCCGCAGGGCCTGCAAGACGGAGCTCTTCCGCCAGGCCTTTGGATAGGAGCCGCCGCCACTACTCAGCCCTAGTGAATTAACATCGAACTAACATTGGATTGCCTGGCCCCTAAGGGTGGAACGTAGTACCAAACATGGCTCTAGGATAAGATCAAGGGTAGCTATGTTGAGATAAGATCTATCTTCTCTTGCTTGAAACTTGCTTCTAATGTATTGTAAATTGTTTATTTTATTGTAATTTATTGTTTTAAATCATATTGTATTGTTTTAACCTGGCACTTAGTACCCTGTAAGCCGCCCTGAGCCTCCGGGGTAGAAAGTCAAATATAAATAAATAAATAAATAGGGTTGTCAAGGATCGTCCATCGGGCGCCCCCCCCCCAAAAAAACCAAATCAGATGGAATCAAACGTAAAACTATCTGTCCATGCCAGCTGGTGTACAAACCTTGCACCAGAAATAAAACCAGGTATCAGATCACAACCCTAGAGTTTATGGCATAAAGGTCTACCCAGATGGCATAGGCACACATCCAAAGGAATGACCCACACACACACTTTTAAAAAATCAATGGTCTTTTTTTTTTTTTTTGCAAATAATATGAAAACTAAAAGGAATTCCTTGGCAGTTTCGCTGCTTAAGGGATTTTTTTTTTTCCTGTGGGGTTGGGAGCAGAAGATGCCTTGCTGCCAAGAAACGTTCCACCATCAACAATATGTATAATATATATATCATGTATAATAGGCAATCAAATTAATCCATTTAGAAGCAAAGTGCCACTTTCATTTCCAGCTTTCTGGGCCAGCATTGTACTTAGAAAATAGCTCAAAGCATCACTGGAAAAAAAATCCTGGAGATGGAAAACTGCACAAAGTTGCAAGTGGAGCTATAAATTTGATGCACAGATCCTTCAAATTAAGAGAAAATGCTGTTATAATCATTGTGGGGAATTGATATCACAGCATGACACGCCTGTCCATGAATATATTGAGTCTACCACATATTCCTGTGGGGAATCATATTGCTGATTGAATTAGAGCGGCGCAACAACAACAACTGGTTGTGTTTAGCTGTCTGGCCCAAAATATTCTGCTCGGAAGTTAAAGGGAGGGCCCTGTTTATCCTGTGTTTATTTTTCCTCTCTCTCAAAAAAGAACAGACATTCTGAATGAAGGCAACCCACATTCCATTCCATGAGAAGGCTGAACGCTGCAACCTACATTAATTGTGCACGTCAAGCAAATGTACTTACTTAATTTGCACCACTTACTGTTTCCGCTAATCACGGGAGAGGCGAGGAGCCAGGGAGGCTGCTGACACGCCACCTACTAGAAACCCATCCAGCAACATCGTAGGGCTACAGAGATGTCACTGTGGGGTTTTGGTGTATTTTGAAGTATAGGGGCCTACGGCTTATTTTAGAATAAGGGGGGGAAATGCGGATCCCGGGATCTGCACTTTTTCAGGGCTTGCTTTGCATGCAATGGCTACTGACTTTGACTGGAGGAACGAATGGCTACTAGGGCTTCCAACCTGCAGGTGGTGAGATCTCCTGGGATTACAACGGATCTCCAGGCAACAGAGATCAATTCACCTGGAGAAAACGGCTGCTTTGGAAGGTGGACTCTATGGCCTTGTAACCCGCTGAAGTCCCTCCCCTCCCCAAACCCCGCCCTCCTCAGGCTCCAACCCCCAAATCTCCAGGAGTTCCCCAACCCAAAGCTGGCTGTCCTAAAGGCTACGCAGGAAGGAAGCATTCAGGAAAGGAGGATGAAAATTGGGGAGGCAAAGAAGAGGAAGAAACGTATGCAAAAAGATAAGGGATTGTTCACAGAAGTGTTTGCTAGTGAAGAGAAGTTTTGAAAAGAGGACCGTGAAGAAGTCTGATATTTCGATATGGGGAAATCACCCTGCATTTTATGAAGAAAACAAAACTATCTGGTGTCCATGCATCACGGATACCTTTCCTCAGTTAAGAACAAACTAATTAACTACCTTGCCAGATCAGGCTTAAGTCCATCTAGTTCCTCATTCTCTTCACAACAGTCCCAAGACAGGGAACTCTAAACATTCACATGGAGAATGAAAGTGATGGTCTTCATCAAGTTATCTCCAGAAATACACTGTCAAGTAGATTTTACATAGCGCTAATGGCTGGGGTTGGTTTTTTGTGTGAATAAGGCCTGTTTTTTGTTTTTGTTTTAAATCCATCTCAGCCAGTGTCCATCATTACATTGTGATTATGAAACCCTCAAAATTCTGATCAATCATGGCAGAAGGGCGGGAAGTGAGCTATAAGTAGCAAGTTCATTCCTGCCCTTCTGTTTTACAGATTTCACAAACGAATGAAATGGATAGCTACACCTCTCTTTCTGGTGGATAGGTACCCCCCCCCCGATACAATCTCATTTTAATGTTTCTAGTATGTCATACTGCCCATAGGAGCCACAGTAATTCATCCACATTATCACATCCTGGTTAGGTTACCGCAACACATTCCATCCTGGGCTACCTTTGAAGATTCTTCAAGTGTTCCATCTGGTCCCAGAACATGGGGCTGCTTTGCTGGCCTAAGCCATGCAGCACACATTTGTCCACTCCAGAAAATAAAATCTATGCAGACCACTGATTCCTTTGTAGGCAACATTCAAAAGTCATTACCTATAGGCCCTTTAATAGCCTGTGGAGCCAGGATATTGACAGTCCATCTACATCTATGTAAGTATGGCTATCTGTTAAGATCCGCCAATGGGGCTCTTTTCTGTCTTCCCCTGTTATGGAAGAAAGGGAGGTGAACATCAAATGCTCTCTCGTAACCCCACACTGACCACTGACCCTGCTTTGATTTGTCTGGCTCCAAACCTGTTGAGCTTTAGGTGCCAGGTAAAAACACTTTTGTTTTTCCTGGGATTTTGTTACAGTAGGGCTCTGCTTTGTTTTGGCATTGAGCTTGCTGATGGCTTTTTAAGTCACCCAAAGTAATTGATTTTATACAGGGCTTCCATGTTTTATTGCTGGACTTGTGGCTCTTTAATTATTGATTCGGATTTAATTGGGATTGTTGGTTTTAATCTCTGATTGGTAGCAGCTGTGGGAGCCAGGCCAAGGAGTGCAGAATATAAATAAATGTATGCCTCATTTTCAAGTTGCACCTGCCCACTCCAAAGACAGCCAAGAGGGCAGAGAGGTTCTGACCCAGTGGGTTTCCCAGTTCACATGAGCTAACATGAATTCAGGGACCATTTAGCTGAAATGACATTTGGATTTGTTTATTTTGGAACTATTTCCTAACTGTGTGTGTGTGTGTGTGTGTCCTGATTCTCTAATTGTTCATTCCATCTCTCCATCATCTCAAATGAAGTTTGCTTCCCAGAAGGCACAGGTTGACAAATGTCTTGATGTTCCCTGCAATCACAGCCTTATAATCCAAGACTCAGGTAGGAGCAAGTGCAAGTGGTGCATGAATGAGGGAGGCAGGTAATGGTGCCTACTCACACTCTGCTAACAAAATCCCCCAAAGGCTGCTAATGGCTACCCAATGTCCTGCCCCAGTTTTTGGCAGCCAAGAGCTGGGCAGGAAGGGAAGAGTAGGTGGAAGTTAAACCCTTATGCCCAGACAAGCTGGTCAAGCATGAGGGTATCTAATTGGCTTGCAAAATTGCCATGCCCCATCCTAAACCATTTGCCATCTCAAGATGCTAGCCTTAAGCATTCAGCAGCAAATGCTGTTAAGTTTATTTTTTTTAAAGGTGACGTTTTGATATAAGAAGGTCTGAAAACAGAAACTGGCTGTAAAATGCTCCAGCGATGCTAATGAGTTGAAAAGTTCATCGTCTGTTAAGCATTGGCAAGGCAACCAAGCTTGCTGCGGTAGGCACACAGTTCTAGATGTGCTGGCTATGCACTCGCAAGGTGCTTTGATAGTGCTGATACAAGCAGTGATCAAAAACACTCTGCTTCAGTGGATTTTGGATCGTGTTTGAGGTTTTGGGGGAAGAGAATGGTGGTGGTAGGGTTCCCCCCCCCCTTTGGGGAATCTATTCTGCTCCTAAAGCCAATTGTGTTGGGATCTCTTAAGGACAGATGAGTACAGACTGGATTTGTGTTGGTGGCGATACTACTACTGCTGCTGATACTATTACTTCACATTTCTACCTGTATCTGAAAAGTTTTACACAGAGTATCTTGTAAGCTTTTTGTCCAGAAGACCACCTAAGTTATTGCCTGGACATTTCTTTCTTGCAAGCCCTTATTTGTACCCCTCCCCACCTTCAGAAGTGAGGCAGGCAGCCAGGAAAAACACATCCTTTTTTGTGGTAGCACCCTGTCTTTAAAATACACTTCCCTCCCCACTTCACCCAATTGCATGCTAGTAATCTTTCGACACCAAGCTAAAGTCTCCTTATTTCAACAGGCTTCTAATTAGAGGATAACCCATCTTTTGAGAGTCTGCTCCCCATTGCTGGTGTTTTTTGTCTTTCTTATTGTCTGCTTTTCACACCTGTTGTGGGAACTGGTTTAAAGAATGACCTCGTCTTTGTTTTGAATGGTTATATGAATCTGGATTTTATGCCAAGAAGCAACCTGCATTCTAACACAGCCAGGCACTATACGTATCTGTGTGTATATGTACACACATATCTTAAATACACACTCTCGGGGCAGGGAGATTATTTGACCTGGGGACTTCCAAATTTATAGTTCAGCATCCCAGGCACTATTGCTACAGCAGCTCTCAGCCAAAGAGCCAATCGTTCAGTCAGATGAGCAGCACCCAAACCAGCCTCCAGAAATGGGATCTACTGTCACAATGAACCCTAACACACATGCCCAGAAGTTCATGCATATCAACCACAGATCTTCCAGCCCATTTTAACAGAGAGCTGAAAGAATATCCAATATTGCATATAATAGTTCAAGCCAGACAGAGCCAGATAGCTAAGCAGTATACAGGTTTTATATAGGGGGAGGGGGAATCCTTAAGCATTCAAACCACATCTCCGTGCCGTTTTTCAAATTAACAGCTAGCTAGCCACCTCAGCAAAGCCGATACTCCAGCCCAAAGCAACTGAAAATGACTGATTTCTATACATTCCTGGCCCACCTCCCTCCTGCACTGGTTGGCAAAGTCTTCATTACTTCTAAAATATCCAAGCCGTATATTTTATTTTGCTTGATAAAAGGTCAGAACTTTTTTTTTTGTAAAAAAGCAATCTAGCAGCTCAGCTATTTCAGAATCCTCATTAATGTCATCTCCTCCTCATTTATTAAATGGTTCCTCTTTTTCCCAAGTAGCATTTCCCCCTGCGACTGTTGCAAAAGCACCTCTTGTTCTTCTTTAGCTGGTCCCAGCTCAATCTGCCTTAGGTGGGGGTGGGGAGTAAACAACTCTGCTGCTTTTTACCCACTGATGCCAAAGCATGCATCCTTTTAAATAAACCAGTTTCTAAATGACCTATTTACCATAAAACTCCGGGGGGGAGGGGGGATAAAATCCATGCTATTCATTTGCAATCCTCCTGTATTAACTGTTCTCTCAAAGAATATCTGAACCATCACAGTGACCTCCCGATGAAATAAAGTTCACTCCGCCAACAGTGCTCTTCCAAGGGATTTCTTTACAACAATGCTTTATAAAGTTCTCCCCATTAGTATCTTTTCTTTATTAAAAGACCTATACTCTGATTGTCCACAGGGCAATGGGTATGCTCTTTCATCATGACTGGCATTAGATACTTTATAAAGTACTAGTCTTACATCTTTATACAGTCATCTATTTTTTTTTTAAAAAATTCTATCTAATCACCTCAGTCTGTTCCGACTAGCTAGTACCCAAGCTAGCAATCTGAGGGGAAGAAATATTTTTTGAGACGAAGTCTGGAAATGAGCTTGTTTTGCAATTCGGTATAAGAACAAAGTTGTCAGATCACAGTGGTTCGGAAGGATCGTCCCCTATAAAAGATGACCAAAAAAAAAAAAAAAATCACCTGAAGTCAAAACTGTCTGTGGTCATGTCCGGATCTGTCATGTGCAGGCTGCCCATTCACTTCAATGGAGGCAGGTCTGTACATGCAAAAAAAGAGGGAAACTGCTCTCTTCATCAAAAGAGACAGAAAAGTTTGTTTGAAGTATCCTCTGATTTCTGTACCTATAGATGTAGAAATGCATTCATTACAGGATTCCCTCACTTCCTTTCCCTGTTCCCCTTATAATGAATAAGAACCTCACTGTCCTTTATAGAAATATTTATATCCCACTTTCCCCACAATGGATACTTAAAGCAGCAGACATCATCACTCTCTTCTCCTCCACTGTATCCTGATGACGATCACCCCATGAGGTAAATTAGGCAAACAGTGACTGGTCTAAGGTCAATGGGCAAGCTTCCATGGCAGAATGGCCCAGCAGGGCTCTTTTTGTAGAAAAAGCCCAGCAGGAACTCATTAGCATAATTGGCCACACCCAACAACAGGAACTCATTAGCATATTGGGCCACACCCCTGACAGCACAGCTCATTAGCATACTAGGACGCACCTCCATGTTACCAGAAGTGTGGTTATCCAGCCATACCCACCTTTTGCTTGTTATTCTGTTTACCTTGTTTGTGGTCAAAACCCAGGGCCTTTTTTGTAGCAGGAACTCCTTTGCATGGTAGGCCACACACCCCTAATGTAGCCAGTCCTAATGAGTTTCTGCTGTTGGGTGTGGCCTATTATGCTAATGAGTTCCTGCTGGGCGTGGCCAACTTGGGAGCCAGCCGGAACTCCGTTCCTGTGCGTTCCTGCCCAAAAATAGCCCTGAGAATGGGGATTTGAACCTGGTGCTCCCATATTGTTGTCTGATACTCTAACAACTACAATGCACTGGCTGTAAGAAAGGCCAATTTTGTGAGGATCTTAGCTGACCAAAATTTCATTTTATAGCTGGCACAGGTCACGGAAGCCTGATGTGTTTGACACCCAGATGGCTGCTGAGTACACCCCCAGGGAGAAGGCTAGGTTTCCCCCTAGTTGGACTCCTGGTGTACCCCTCCTGGAAGGCCATTTCAGTGCTCCAACTGCATCTGCACCCACCCCTAGGTTTTCACATGACTCCCTGGGAAACCAGTTTGTTTCTCTTGATCTTTTTGGGGTTCACATTTGCATGCAGTCCCCCACTTTCTAATTAACCAGAGAAAACCCCCACCTCCTTCCTGACAAAGCCACTAAAATGAGGAATAGCAAGAAGGGGCATTTGTCCGCTTTCATTTGTCAACTTTGGAGACCTTTGAGACGAGTCAGGTAGAAACTACACTGTTGTTTTAATTTCCACATTCCTTATTTCCTTTCCAAATTTTCCTCATTTGTCTATCTCTAGGTGCCTGTTCAGGCTAAACTTCTCCAATGGCTGGCTGTTCTACTCACATTGTTTAATGTGCAAGGAAGTTTGAAGAAGGAGAGGCAGTTGCCTTGCTGGAAACAGGAACTTGCCTGGCTCTGCCCAGAACAGAGAAAAGGGACTTTTTCATCCACACCTGGCTGATGAGACTTGTAGCTCTTCTGTAGCATTCAGTCAGGAACACAAAGGACACCCCCCAGTTCCGTCCCAGAGCAGAAGATCCAAAGGTTGTGCATGATGCAATGCTAGCCTCACTAAATATTAACAGCACACAGCCCACCCTGCATTCCTTACACTTAGAATAACATAAGAAGATCAGACCAGTGATCCATCTTGTCCAGCATCCTGTCTCAAACAGTGGCCAACCAGTTCCACTTACAATAAGAGGGTCATGAACCCATACAAAGTGACCTGCTGGATCAGACAAATATTGTATGCACTTTAGCACCCTACCGTAGCCAAGTAGATGCCTCCCCCTGAAGGCCTACAAGGAGACTGCGGAAGCCAATGACTCCCTTCACTCCTGCCACCTAGCACTAATATTCAAAAGTCTACCGATTTAGACGTCACACCATCTGACAGACATATCCAACATGGATAAATTGAGTCCCCTTTTAAACTTATCAAAGTAAACAGGGTCCCATTCACACGGAGAAGTTGCCGCGCTAAAGACACGGATGATAGGTGGATTTCCGGTGTGTGATCACACTGCAACATCTGGGAAGCATAGTACACCCATGGCTAACCCGTGGCTTCTTGCTAAAGATGCAGAGTAAAAAACTACCACATACGATGTACTAGTTTCCGGAAACCGCGGAGCAAGGATGGGCGTCTGATCGCGTTTCCGCTTGAATCCTGTGGCATCCGGCGCCCATCCATGTCCCGTCGCACACCGGATGGGTTTTTTTGTAAGTCTCCACAGGATGCACACAAACTATCATGTGCATGCGCAAACTTTGGTGTGAAAAAAAATCCCGTTTGCCATGGAAGTGGCGTCTAGCGATTGCTGTGTGATCACGCCGTACCACTTCTTTGCTGTGCTGCAGGATAGCCGTGTGATCGGCACCTAACAGCCTAACGACAAGACCTCGGTGGGACATGTTACTTTGCTCCGGGGCAAACAGCCACGCTTCCCCCCTGCATTTTCCGGCCCGCGTGACCGGGGCCCAGCTATCAGTAAATTGACTATATGGCTTAGTGCCAGCCAACCTGAAGGACCACATACTCACGTGTGAACCTACCATTCCAGTCATTTTCAAAAGACCTGCTTTGTGTGCCCCTGCCATCTGAGACTAGATGGGTGGCAACCCAAGAAAGGGCCTTCTCGGCTGCTTTGCTGAATCTCTGGAATTCCTTCCCCAAGGGAGGTTTGTCTGTCTGTCTCCCTTGATGGTGTCTTCCACCAGCAGTTGAAGACGGGTTTTCTGTTTGTTTGTTTGTTTGTTAGTTAGTTTGTTTGTTTGTTTGGCATCCACTCTTATTAGCCTTCCTCCCTCTTTATGTTTCTTATGGAATTACATTTTTATGTGTTTATGTTATGTTTTATTTAATTGTTCTAAATGCTGAATACACACATACACATGCTACTTGGAGCTATCCTCGAAGAGTGTTCGGAAGCTATAGCGAGTGCAGAATGCTGTGGCTAGACTGCTGGTTGGGACCAGCCATCAGGAGCATGTGACCCCAATACTACTGAAAGTACATTGGCTACCAATCTGCTTCTAAGCCCAAGGAGTTTAAAGTCTACATAACTTGGGACAGGGGCATCTGAAGGACTCGTCTTCTCCCATATGCTCCTGCCTAGATCACAGGGAGAGAACCTCCACACTGCCCCATTAATCAAAGACACTCATTTGGTAGGTACACAGAAGAGGGACTTTTCAGTGCCAGCCCCCAATTATGAAACAGTCTCTCAGGGAGGCGCACCTGGGCCCCTCACTTCAGGAAGCAGCTGAAGATTAATTTGCTTAATTCACCAGCAACCTTAAATTGTAATTTAAAATTTTGTTACTTGTGGATTTTGTGGATTTTATTCATTTATTTTTATAATTTGGATTTATGAATTGCCCAATCCCTGAGTGTTCAGGCCAATGAGCGATAAACAACAATAGAAATACATATCATCATAAAACACTACTTAAAACCATTTTTCAAATGCGTCAGTACATCAGATTTCAAACTGTGTCATCACCTTGCAGGAGAAGTAGGAAGAAAGCATGAAAGGGGGGGGATGTCAGTCAAGATGGTGCCAGTCACTATCCTCAACCAAAAACCTGGCAAATCATCTCTGCCTTGCAGGCCCTGTGGAATTGCATCAGGTCCCGCAGGGCACGGATGTTATTTGGCAGAGAGTTCCACCGGGTGGAAACCAGGGCTGAGAAAGCCCTGGCTCTGGTCAAGGACAGCCAGATGTCTTGTTCTCAGCATAGCGTAAAGCTCTTCGGGGGACATAGCAGAGGATGTCATCTAGGGATGTGCATTCGGTTTGTCCGAACTGAATGCACCCACGAAAATGGCCCATTCGGACCCCTTTTGGGCTGCTGCAGGCTGATTCAGATTCTCTGATCTGAATCGGCTTGCTGCCGAATTACCGCCTAATTTCGACAGCAATTCAGCCCCATTATATCATATGGGCCATTGAAGTCAATGGCAAAAACATAGGGTATATTCTGGAGGGGAGGGGGTTTGAGGGAGAGGCTCCAAACTCACAGGGTATCTGCTGGAGCCTCTCCCCAAGATACCAAGTACGTTTGAAGAACATTGGACCGGGGGTCCAATTCTATGGGCCCCGAAACAGGTTGCCCCCATCCCCTTCATTGTTCTCTATGGTGGGGAAAAAGTAATTTTTCCCACCATAGAGGACAATGGAGGGGATAGGGGCAACCTGTTTGAAAGCATGTAGAATTGGACCCCCTGGTCTAATGCTCTTGAAACTTGGTTGGTATCTTGGGGAGAGGCACTGGCAGCTACCCTGCGAGTTTGGAGTCTTTCCCTCAAGCCCCCTCCCCTCCAGCCCCCAGAATATACCCTATGTTTTTGCCATCGACTTCAATGGCCCATAGGATATAATGGGGCTGAAATTGACATTCGGCTGGCAGAAAGACTCTCCAATCTGCTCCTACTGACGAAACTGACATGCGGGAGTCTTACTGCCAGCCGAAATTGATTCTGCCAGATTCCGTGGAATCCGAATGGGCCGAATTTTGTTTTTGTACACCCCTAATGTGGTCCCAAAGATACATGGGTCCCAGACTGCTCAAGGCCTTAAAGGTCAATACCAAGACCTTGAACCTGACCTGGCACTCCACTGGGAGCCAGTGTAGCTGAGACAGCATAGGTTGTATGCAATGCTCCCTCTAAACTGTGGAGTCTTGTGAGCAAAAATGCTACTTCGTGAGCTACTGGCATTAAAGTTGTGAGCGAGCGATTTGGCTACTGCATAAACTAGTTTGATCTGGAGCCATCCTTCCTGCGCTAAGACAAAAATGTGTGAGCCAGAGGCTAAAAAACTGTGAGCCAGCTCACACTAACTCAGCCTAGAGGGAACATTGGTTGTATGTGTGCTGTCTGTGATGTTCCTGCCAGGACTCATGCCATGGATTAGTTGAAGTTTCCAGATCAGTCTCAGGGTAGGCCCACATAAAGGTGACCGTTGCGTGGATTACTGTGGCTAAGTCGGGACCGCTCATAAATGCTATAAATACATACATATATACATACATACATAGAGTTTTATTTTAAATGCTGTTTAAAGTCTGAAATGTTTTAATGTGTTGTTTCAATGTTTTAACAGTAACCATGTCAAAGACCATGAATTAGGATGGAAAAGTTTTAACTAAATAATGATAATATTAAGAAAAACCAAAAAACATGAGGCAGTAAATTCCATCAGGGGATACACTGCATGAATGGTAGCAGTCTGGACATAAGAGTTCTGGGCATAAACAGCAAAGAAACAGAAGCACTTCTTGCCCTTCTTAACTGGTTTCCTGTGGTAACCTCCAGTTTTCCTCTCTGTGAGCACAGCATATTCTTCTCCTCCCCATGCATCCATTTGTTGCATCTCAAGACTTTTCATCAAGAAAAAAGAAATTGACTGTCCCCACTCGTCCAAACGCTGGCGGACTTTCTTATTTGTAATGTCAAATGCTCTGCCGTTTCTAGAGAACGGCCATCATTACAGTTGCCTCTCTCTTTTTTTGTGAATAACTTTTCATTTCCCTTTACTATTAACCTACCCAAGCATTACCAAAGCAGACTGATCGAGCCAGTCAGACAGAGGGCTTCCTCTCTGCTTCTCCGAGAATGTTAATTTGCTTCAGTGCGTATCTCTATTCCACGGGGCTCCCGTGTTCACTTTCATATGCCTCACTGCCAGGGCTGCTGGTCACATTCACTAAGTAGATTCCTACATTCGGCTTCTCCTTGACAGACAAATACAAAATTGCTGCGTGGTTTGAAAACTGTCTAAGCGTACAGCTCTTACAGGTCTAACGGCTTGGCAAGTCTAGACTAACTAGCGCTGAAATGAAACATCCCCCATGTTGGTTGAGCTGACTACATTTTAAAATTATACGATCATACACACACACAAAATATCACTGCATCTTGAAATCCAGCTTAATTGGGATTCAAGTAGCAGGCTGAAGGCTGGAGGGGGAGGTCTTTCCCTCTCGTACCTTATACATCTCACATGCAGAAAAAGAAGGAACTGGTCAAACATACATATGATTTGGCTCTCAAGAATGTGTGCATGCGCTCTCTCTCTCTCCCCCCTCTCCCTCCCTCCCTCCCTCCTTTGGTGCAGACCATAATAATAGAATCATAGAATCACAGAGTTGGAAGGGACATCCAGGGTCACCTAGTCCAACCCCCTGCACAATACAGGAAATCCACAAATATTCCCCCCACCCCCAGTGACTCCTTCTGTATGCCCAGAAGAGGGGGGGGACCCCTTCCAGGATTCCTGGCCAAACTGGCCTAGGGAACAATTGCTTCCTGACCCCAGAGTGGTGATCGGCATTTCCCTGAGTGTGTAAGAAAGGGCTACAAGAACTAAGCACTGATACAACCCTTCCTGCCCTCCCTTCTCATGATCTGTCTAAGTTCACAGAATCAGCATTGCTGTCAGATGTCCATGTAGCCTCTGAAAACCTCCAAAGAAGGAGAGCCCACCACCTCCAGAGCAAACCTGTCTCACTGAGGAACCGCTCTGTCAGGAAGGTCTTCCTAATGTTTAGCTGAAAACTCTTCTGATTTAATTTCAACCCGTTGGTTCTAGTCTGACCTTCTGGGACAACAGAAAACAACCTGGAATGGGTCTATCATTTTAATTGTCTCAGACAGAGAACTGCTAAAAAAAATTGCAGCAAAACAGAACATGTAGTAGACTTAATATTGTAAGACACATGAGAAATGTTTCTCACTTTATGGGCTGCCACACCACCTCCTCCGTCCCACCTATCTACTATATTCCTTAACCTCCCCCATCTTTTATTTTCACTCACCATTTTAACTTCCTCATGCCTCATGCTGTTTTCTAAACTATGCATTGCTACAAATTACACTCTTCAAAAAATTTAAGGAGAGAGAGAAAGAAAAAAACTACAGCATAACCTTTGAAAAGAGAGTACCATTCACCTTAAGGAGTTCATAGTGCTGAATGCCATTCACTCCAATGTCAGGATCGATTGCCGATGGGACAGAGTAACGGGAATTGATGGCTGTGTTCTCAGGGATGGAGATATTAATGACCGTGGATGGGAAAAGAGGAGCGTTGTCATTTATATCCTCAATCAGGAACCTGATCTTGACTAGCCTGAAGACTTCATCAGGCAGTACGGCAACTTCTACCTCATAAAAACAACGATTCTCACTAAAAATGCCAGAGCAAAGCTTTTCCCGATCAATGCGGTTGGCAGTGGTGAATATTTCTCCTGTATTCTCCTCCACGCGGACCAGCGGAACGTCCCCAGTCTTGTACACAAGCTTGAACTGAAGAGGCGATGAGAGGGGCACATCGGGGTCCAGGGTCAGGTTGAGGTCCTTAAGCAAATTGCCAATTAGGACATTTTCTGGCAGCTCTTCCCGTACTGTGTAATTCTTCTCCTGTGCACCAGACTGAAACACGATGCAGGCTAACAAGACTGCCAAGAGGTAAGTCCCGGAAAGCAAGTCCATCTCCAGAATGGCTAAGGAGTTGTCTAGCAAAATGCCAAGGAGAACTGGAAAATAAAAAGGAGACACATCAGCTCATTAAAAAGGGTTCCATTGCAAAAATGTTAACAACCAGAAGATGGATTTTTTAAAAAAGGGGTAGAGGGGGAGAAAGGCTAAACATGAGCAAATACTTGGACAATGGCTTGAAAACCAGGTCAAGAACATTCTACATTTTTGTTATCAACATTGGTACATGGGGGGGAAAAACCAGTCATGCAAAGCTTTTACAAATGACCTTCCTACACATGAAGCTTCATGGACTGGGAAGATCAGAATCGCAAGGCTTCCCTGTACAATCCAGTTCAATCGCCAATCAATGCTATCGTTTTACATCTTTCTTTGAACATATACAATCTACGAGCAACTGTAGCAGCTCCAACCTAATATGGAACTGAGTCAAATCCCTCAGATTCCAGGGAATGATAGGCAGGGACATGACAGACCAACCTATGAGGGCCTGTGTCTGATTAAGGTAGGTTTCTTCAGAACTCTATGCATGTTGCTTTTGAGTACTGGGATGGAAGAACAATTGTATGCTTGAATAATTCACCAAAAAGACTGCACTGAGGTTTGGTTTAATCACTGCCTACAATAACACATCACAAACCAACCTTGCCCATGAGACGTACAAGCTGCAAAGTCCTCAGACTCACACGTTTCTTTAAGACTACAATCTGTGCTCTTGGCTACAAGCCAGAATTACAAGCATCAGTTTAATCCTGGTTGGTAGCCAAAAGAGCAAACCAGAGTTTGTTGCCAGCCAGTTTAGATGGCATGGCAAATGGCATGATGCTTTAAAACTGCACACTGGAGAGAAAGGGATACCATGACCATGAGCATCACTGATGGCTCATTCTCACCAAGAGCTGAATGTAGCCATTCTGTCTGTGGTAATGTCACTTTCCTGTGGGAGATGAGGAAAGTAAACTTTTCCCAACTCAATACTAAACCACCCTACCCAATACCCCCCCCCCACACACACACACATTTTCCCCGTCTTCCTATTCAGTTTTGTCTGGGCCTTCTTACACATGCCATCTCAAGCTATTTAGTCTCTATCTCTGCAGTACAGTTGCTTTCAGTTTGTGGAATGCCATGATCCAGATTATATAGCATAATCTGTGAAGGGCTGATGGGTTACATAGTCCCTGCTCATCTCACACCAGGTATTCAACTATGCAACTCTTGGAATAGACACCTGCTTCTCAAAAAGAACAGTCATGGCCAGAGGGCCCAGCCCGGCCCCAGAAGGTACTCCACAGACCACTCATCTATCACTTATTGTTCTTTTGCCAGCATGCTTCTATACTTCTGGAGGCTCCTCAAAAAGAACCTCCCTCTTTTCATCTTTCATCCAAGTTTAACAGGAGCAAAACTGCTTCCTGGCTGTAAAAGGACAGATAGTTCTGTCTGTTTTCTCATATGAGAACTCAGGCTGGCTGGGAAAGCTAATCAGAGTGACGCCCGTCTGGCAGAACTCAGGCAAGAGTGGATGAAATGCATTAGTAAGTAATAGATGGGGGTTCCAAAGGGCGGAACAAACAGCAAGTGGTTTTATGTCAAACAAGGAATTGGCTAGCCCGCATCTCAGAAGGAAATACCTTTATCAGCTGCTGTAGATGTGAGACCATTGGAGAGCCGGCCACAAGCGCGCTGTGCCACAGGCTGGCATTGCCCATTTAGACTGCACTTAATCTTTAAAGTGCTTTGCCACCACAATCAGCTATCATGGGCTAAGAGCTACTCCTGGTGCCTGCCCAAGTGCTTACCAATCAAGTCCATTCTTATGTCTTGAAGGTGTACACATGCATGCTTTGGTTTTTGGACAATACACGGCAATGATTCTTTTGCCTTTTTCCTGCTAGTAATTGCATTTCCTTTGTCCCATGTATAACAATTGTATTTTTATCAAGCAGATATTACAAAATGCAGATTTGAGACAACAAAACAGCAACGTGACATCAGCAATTGGCAGGAGTGATGGAAGATTATTTCGTACAGGGGGAAGGGTTTGCCTGTTCCCTACAATCTCCTCAGAATGCCACCTTCTCAATCAAATCTCGTTGATTTGACAGGCATCTCTCCTCCCTAGCAGGGAAAACATATTCATAACTGTCATCACCTTTAAAGCTGCCACCTAGAAAAGTACAGGTACAAGTGAAATCGCCAACCTGTAAAACCCACAGGAATTTTATCAACTGACATGAACGGCAGATTTTGTTAAAAGCATGTCCCCTATTTCCAATTTCCTTATGAAAAAAGTGCTTTTCCTTCCTTGACAAGGCTTCTTAATTTTGCTCCTGTTTGGCGGTAATTTGCTTCTAGCAGTAAAATCACTTTTGGAGAATAATTTGCATAGAGGGAGCTGCATAGTATATGGAACCAACTGCACAGCCCTCTCTTACCCAAGCAAATATTTATTGTAAGAGCCATCATTTTTACTGTAATTTGCAATTTACATAGCCTTGTCTTATCTGCATCCTTTTTATTGCCCAACACCCACTTACATGTAGTGCTACAAACTCAATGGTGAATAGGCTGTATAGATTTTTTTAAAATCCATCATTGTATGAAATGTGAGTTTAAAATATTGAACTAAAGTTGGCAGCCATTTATCGATGTGAAGTGTTGCATTAATCGGCGTTTAAGTGGCAGAGCTCTGCTGACAGAGTTCATATTAGTGCTTCTGTCGTGGATTCTTCCCCATTTGGCTGTATATTATATTTGGAGTAATATATATCCACCAAAAATATCCAACCCTTTTTAAAATGAACAGCTTCAGCAGCCATTGCAGATCTGCTGTGGGAATCGTAGCAGACTTTCCAGGGTCGAGACTCAGGACGAACATGCAAGTCACCTTTAATGTAGACAGAGTAGCCCTGTGTTCACTGCAAACAGATTTCTTTGTCTAAAGTGCTGTCAAGCTGCAGCTGACTTATGGCGATCCCATAGGGCTGTCAAAGTAAGAGACACTGAGAGGTGGTTTACCATTGCCTGCCTCTGCATAGTGACCCTGGACTTCCTTGATAGTCTCCCATCCAAGTACTAACCAGGGCTGACCCAATATCTAATGAGATCGGAACCTAGATTTCTCCTGCAAACAAAACCAGAGCGGAATGACCAATGGCATGAATAATACCTTTTGCATACAGGGCAGAAGCAAAACATGAATACCTTAAGCTGCCGTACACCAAATCAACACAGTGGTCCAGCAACTATTTTGTACACATACTTTCTCTTCCAGGCCTCTATAACCTGTGGTCCATCAAGCCAAATCTATCACAGACTTGTGACCACCATTACAGCCAGCCATGCATGGTAACCTATCATCACTTCCAGGGCTCTTTTTGTAGAAAAAGCCCAGCAGGAACTCATTAGCTTAATAGGCCACGCCCAACAGCAGGAACTCATTAGCATATTGGACCACACCCCTGACAGCACAGCTCATTAGCACATTAGGCCGCACCCACATGTTACCAGAAGTGTGGTCATCCAGCCACACCCATCTTTTGCTTGTTATCCTGTTTACCTTGTCTGTTGTCAAAACCCAGGGCCTTTTTTTGTAGCAGGAACTCCTTTGCATGTTAGGCCACACACCCCTAATGTAGCCAATCCTAATGAGTTTCTGATGTTGGGTGTGGCCTATTATGTTAATGAGTTCCTGCTGGGCGTGGCCAACCTGGGGGCCAGCCAGAACTCCGTTCCTGTGCGTTCCTGCCCCAAAACAGCCCTGATCACTTCAATATGCTTTCTTGTCTAGTTGCCAGTCTGGACTATAAAACAGGCAAGCTTTTGTCATCTCATTAGCACGATGCATCAACAGTAGGCACACTCAGCCTTATGTTTCGCAGACAGAAGAAACCAGAGGTTGGATCCCATGCTTCCTTTCCACTGAATTGGTACTATGACACAATTCTACCAGGTCTTTGTCCAACAAAAAAATACTTCCTGCTACAAAGACTTCAGAGGAAGCCTTTCTACACTGAAGGAAACTTTTCTCTGTTAAAGGAATACTTAGCAGAATAACAAACATCACTACATCCAACGCAGTGGAAAGCAGAAATAGGATCCAAACCCAGAGGCTCTCATATAGACAGCAGTTCCCCAAACTCTGTTACCAGAAGGCTTATAGCTGGATATGCCATGGGTTTTACCCGAGACACTGTGTGTGCAAGGTTTGCATGATGTGCTTTAATTTCAAGCTATGAGCCCATTCCAACTTCCTTGCAACAAGCAGAATAGTGACATAGATGGCGTGGAAACTATACTGGCCACCAATGAAACCATGGTCTATGTAACAGTCTGCCATCGAATCTACAGTTTCATCCTGTGACAAGCTGTTAAGACCCCTTTCCAAGAACTCATCAGCATGATGTTTGTTATACAGCAGCACAGCAGTGTTGCCATTAAGCTAGTATGAATGCATGAACTTTGGAGGGGGTGGAAACAGAGTCTCCGGAGGCTATAATAAAAACTTAACAGGGGCTGCGGTCACACGGGCAGGAAACTGCGAGGGGGGAGCGTGGCTATTAGCCCCGGGGCAAAATACCTCGTGGCAGCAGGATCAGACGAACTGATGAGGTCCCATGGTTAAGGTGGAGGTGCCGATCACACGAGCATCCGCACCTCCACCGAGAGCAGCCGGCTGATTGGAAGGGGATGGAACGGGCCGTTCACAGCCCACTCTGGGCAGGGTCCTGGGCCGCTCACCAGGAGAGGAGGGGAGGGGGGAGTAACCCGCCGGATCCCCCCTCCCCACCAGCAGCCTGCCCGCCCGCCTGCCCGCCCTCCCCCCCGGGACACGCGGCCCGCTCTCTGCCTGGCCACTGCCGCTCGCCCCCATTGCAGCCCCCCCATGGCCCTCCGTCGACCCTACCGCCACGCGCCTTTGTGCGCATGCGCTGTTGGGCTCTTCTAGAGGCATGGGGGGGAGACCACCCGGCGGGCGCCGGATGCCACGGGAGTCCGGCAGGGGCGCGATCAGGTGCCCACCCTTGCTGCGCAGTTCCCAGAAACTAGTACCTCGGAGTTACTAGTTTTTTACTGCGCATCTTCGGCCGGTAGCCACGGATCAGCCATGGGAGCTCTATGCTCCCCAGATGTTGCTGTGAGATCGCGCCCGGAAACTCCGCCTCTCTTCAGTCCCTCTTGCGTGCTTACTGCTCCGTGTGACCGCAGCCAGGAATGGTTTTAAAAAATGACTTGGGGAGGGGAAAGTTCTGTGTTGGGCAGACGTGCTACAGAGACTATTGGATTTGGATCAGGGGCACTTGGCCTCAGCTCCTTGATCAGCCAATGATGTGGCCAACGTCTGAATTTCTCCCTGGGTTTTGGAGTTATGAAATGCCTAGTATATTTTCTGAAGTATAATTGATAAATGAAGAATTATCTGCTGTTTTTTTTTTAACTTCCTAATTTGTATCAAGCATTATGTACATGCAGTTTGCTGTAACTTTTGAAACCTTTGTCTTCTTGGTATCCATTTCCCCTTTGCACGTGCCTAACCATTAAAAATGATAAAAAGGCAACCTTGATATGATGGTGTAATGTAGATGTATGAAAATTCTTCTTGGGTGGTGTTTTACTACTATACAGAGGCACACAGACACACAGGTAAGCCATAACAGTTCTTAATGCACTGCAAGACATTTTTGCAGTGTTTATCAATATACACATTTGCATTAACAACTTGAGAATAGAGGTGCAAATAATTTCTAGTAATAGACAAATGCAGCAAACTCCATGAAATCCAGTTCCCAGATTCTATTTCACATGGAATGCAGCATAGAAAGAAATTCTGGAACAACAGCAGAAGGGGGAAATCCACTCAGCGAAAGACTGGCCATGAAACTTGTGGGGTGACCTTGAGCTGATCAGTCTCCTGCTTCTCTTTCAGGCTAACCTATTTCACAGAATTGTTGGGAGGATAAAATAAGATAAACCACCATGTATATCACTCTGAGCTCCTTAGAGGAAGAACAGGACAACTGTGATAAATTAAGAACGGAAATAAATGCTCCCACATATACAGAGAGAGAGAGAGAGAGAGAGAGAGAGAGAGAGAGAGAGAGAGAGAGCGAGCGAGCGCTAGGCAAGATCCATAATATATAGGATTGTTGTATCCCACACACTGAACGACACACATCACATTGCAAATTAAATCACTACATCTGATTTAGGGTCTGGATCCAGCCAGTCTCCAAGTTCTGCTCTTCCGTACAAAGCCTGTCTCATGTGGCTTTGTTCTTCATGAAGGTCCCATGATCCCTTCCATAAGCATTCCTTTTTTCACCATCAGAAAAAGCTGGCTGGGGCTTGCATTTGTACACACTAAATATACATTATCTTGCAGGAACAGAGCATGATAGAATTAAACACAGTGACTCACAATAATCCCCCCACTTCCCCAGTAAAACACTGCTTTGCGCAGTCTCTCCATGTGCTTGAAGCTTATTCTTCATCTTTTTTTATTAGACTGTTCTGTAAAGGACACTAAAGGAAAAGAAACAGTCAACCATGACAATGTCTATAGACAGGGTTCCCCCCCCTCCCTTTTCTCTCTCCTTTTTCTCCTTTTTTTACCTTACCAGTTGACATGAGCATTGGGATTAGAAAACTAACTCGAGTCTTCCCCTCTTGTGTTTTACAGTTTCCATGCTAAGCCTGCTTGAAACCCATAAGGATAAAAAAATAATCCTAACGCAATAACAAATATCTTCATAAATTATATTGCAATGCACAGGCTAAGCAACTACTGCCTAAGGAGTTACAAATGGGATGGGTGGGGGAAATATCAATGCTATCACTGCTCCAGTTTTTTGCCACCATTCAGATATGCCTAAATTCTAATTTGTTTAAAATTCTGAACTTAAAAAGAGACAAACTAGACAACACAAGCAATCCGTGGCTACCACAAAAAATGTACATCTGCTGCTTTCCCTTAGAAATGTACAGTAATAAGGACTTTTCAGATGTTACATTTGGGGGATCCAACAATGCACAGCTTAAGTATGCACTGTGATGTTTCAGTACACACGGTTGCCATTTTGTCTGAATAGGAAAACGTGCATGTTTTCAAGCTTTGGTACATGCAACTGGAGCATATTTTTCAAAGTATGGGTTCCTGCCGGGAGCACATACCAGGAACACCACATTTAGTTCACACTTCCTGTATGCATGGTTGTCTGCCTCCAAATGTAACATGTGAAAAGTCTTATAGACAACACAGGATGGGATATAACAACACTGCTAGTCCTCACTCATTGGCAATCAGCAGCCATTGAAGTGTCACCTGGGCAAGGAGCTCATCACACATGATGCCATACCATAATTTGCTTTACCACACCATAATTTTACATATCATAATACCCCTTTAGAGAAGGCTCCAGAGACATTTGCAGGGGGCTCACCTGATTATAATATAATCTGCCTTCTGCTGTCAGGCACTATGGTCATTACATACAGAATGACATCATTTGCTGTGACAGCCAGAAAGATACATAGTATGACCACAGGACTGGATTCAAATTTGCTGAAGAGTGCCTTCCAGGAATGGAAGGGAAGCTTTGCATCCAGGCCCATGTTTTGCCTCCAACCTCACTACTGTGCAGGTGATTGATTAATTTAGCACTATGATGAAAGCTTTTGCTTTTCTTTTAAAAAGGGCCTCTATTCTTTGTATGCAAGATGGTTTGTACCTCATGGGTAAGTTATAATGACCAATAACCATATGCAATAAAGGATTAAGTACTCCATTATTATGTGCTAACAGGGAAGAGGAGGAGAAGACTTGTCAGTCAAAGGTTGGATTAAGAACATGTGGAATACATTAACAACATTGACTCATAAAGCAGTACAGGAAAAGTGAGAAGAAGGGGGGGGGAAGAAACAGCTTTCCTGACAAAAGGACTATTTTTGGAACCTCAAATGTGGACAGAATGTATCCTTTGAATTATTGCTTTATTAAGGTTTAAGAGGGTTTGCATTATGCAATATGCTTTGTTAAATTTCTCTCCCTCTCTCATCTTCCTGTTTCTGAATGGGGGGGGGTATTTAAAAGTTCACATTAAAAATAAGCAACACTGTTGCAAGCTCCCCGTGAAGTCACAAGAAAACAAAACACACAGTAATCAGGCTCCTGCTACCCAATTCAAATGAAGGAAGCAGAACCAGCCACTATAATATAAGAGTATATTCCCAGAGAGAGTTGCTAGTGATGATATACCACAGCCACCTGGCACTGGAGGTTTGTCAACAGAAGCGAGAACAAGAGCATGCTTCTGCATCATATTGTCAGATATTTGCACAGGGATAAAAAAAAAAAAGGAGACAAGATTTCTTGAGAGTCTTAGTTTATGCACCAGAGATCTCAATAAAGCTTGGATTACTGAAAGGAAGAGCCTCCCAATGCTGTTGTTTTTTTTTTTTTACTGCCCACCCTCTCCTCTATCCAAGTCACACCTATGTTTCGGTGGAATTAGAATGTCAACCACTACCCTTGGATGTATGACTTTTTTCGGCAGGTGACAGGGGAGCAATCAAGTGGAGACAGTATGGTGTAGTGGTTAGAGTACAAATCTAGTATCCAATCCAATCTAATTCAAATTCCCAGCCATATGGAGACCAGAAGAGAGCCACATATGCTGCTCTGACTCCTTGAAGAATGGTAGAATAAGTATGTGATAGGCAGCAGATAACCAGATTGTGTGAAAGGTTCAGTTGTTAACTGGTTCTAAATTCATGCTTTCTTGATAAGCTACCATGTGAAGCCCATGACAGCATTCACCCTTCAGGCAAGCTGTTGAGACATTCTGCCTTGCAGCCCAAATCTACTCGTAGACACAAAGCTGAGGCTGGAAGAACTTCAGGACTACAAGTCGCAGGGTATATGCTGATCCATACTTAAGAGTAAGTTCCATCCCTACACCAAGTAAACAACCATGGTATTGACTGTTAATTTGTCAGTCATCAAGTAGTGCTTGCTGTAACATCCAAACTTGGTCTTCCGGTTGCAGTATTTATTGGTTTACAGGCAAAATAGGGGTAAATGAACATAGGAAAGAAGCACACCAGTAGAGTCTTTACTAGAAGAGGTCAAGTATGGCTGTAATCAAGCCAAAAAGGTAATTAACATTTCTATGGCATTCCAATGTGAAATAACATAAGTACATGCTTAAATCTTTCCCACCAAAACAACACAATGCCATCTTGAGCTGGACATATTTCTAGGGTTGCCAGGTGAATCCGACAAGCAGGCAGGGGACTTACCAGGAGGCTCCGGGAGAGGGGAAAGAGGCTCCAGGAGAGGGAACTCTGAAGTGAGTTGCTGCCATCACATTTAAAGGGATCGTGTTCCTTATAAATGCTTTCCCTCCATTAGAAATAATGGAAGATGGGGGAACCTTCTTTTGGTGTGCATAGAATTGTACCCCCTGGTCCAATCTTTTTGAAACTTGAGGGGCTTTTTTGAGGAGAGGCTCCAGTAGCTATGCTGAAAATTTGGTGCCTCTAACTAAAAAACACCCCCCGAGCCCCAGATACCCACAGATTGATTCTCCATCTACATATATAAAAGAAAGTCCCCTCACTGTAAAATCAATGCCCAAGCCAAACTGCTGGACCTAGAGACACCAAATTCTGGGACAGTGCTCCTATCGTGGCGTAGCTGCTCGCTAAGAAGGGATTTTTAGAAATTCGACCCCTGAATGGGTCAAAGGGGGGGAATGTGCTCCCCCCATTGATTCCTATGCCTCTTTGCATCCCCCCACTCTCTGATAAGTCAGCTGCAAAGCTCAGTGTTCTGAGGTTAAAAAACCCCAACAGTTACATTAGCACAGAACTAATGATGAGGAAATTAGGAGTGGCCAACAACCACCTGTGAGGTGAAGCAAAGCTGATGGCCCAGCCTCTCTGATGGCTTCCAACACACTCCTCCGTCCTACACCTGACAGGCAGTTGTCTGTCAGGTGCAGCAGTGGTTGCAGGGTGCTTAAAGCTGCCTGTCAGGTGTAGGAGAGGAGATGGGATGCTTACAGCCACCAGGGAGGTTTGCTCATCAAGACTGCTTTAGCCCTGCTACTGGCCCTCCCTGATGCCTTTAAACATAAACCCCCCAACACCAGACAGGCAGGTGTCTGTCAGGTGTAGGACCAGGACCAGGATACTTTAATCCATCAGGGACGCCACCCCAGCAGGATTACCTTAGCGATGCTGCTGGCCAAGCCTCTCTCTCTCTCTTTTTAATTTAAATTTTTTATTGCATTCAACATAAACTGGCCAAGCCTCTCTGATGGCTTCCAACACACTCCCCCTACCTCCTACACCTAACAGGTGGTTGGCTGTCAGGTGCAGCAGTGGTTGCAGGGTGCTTAAAGCCATGAGGGAGCCCACCCCAGCAGTCTACAGAGAGGTCCTTCAGTAGAGAGGGGAAAAGTACGTATGTCTCACTTCATTTTTTACACTACAATCTTCTCTGTTAGAATTCCTACAACAAATGTTACATTTAAAATTTTACATCATCAGTATTATAACTGGATTTATGGAAGTTAAATACCACAGTGAAGCACAGGTATCAGGCTAGTTATATCCTATGGGGACTGGTCTCCATAGGGTATAATGTAGTGCCCAGCAGCTATTTCCCCTCCTCAGTTTCTAATAGCCCTGAAGCAAGGGGCTCTGGGGCAAGTGATGCTCTGTCTTCTTGGTGCTTGGGGGGGTCAACAGTGGGAGGGCTTCTAATGTCCTGGCCCCACTGCTGGACCTCCTGATGGCACTGGTATTTCTGGCCACTGTGTGACACAGAGTGTTGGACTGGATGGGCCTTTGTTCTTATGTTCTTAAGGGAAGGGGCTCCAAACCAGGGGATCCCCTGCCCCCAGCTGGGGATTAGCAACCCTACGTATTTCTCCTATATCCACACAACAGAGTGCGGTTGAAATAGAACTTATTAAAGCACTCACAGAAGCTGCACATTTCAGCACCCCAAATCCAAATTGATCAAGCTTCTGTACGCACAGGGTACAAGAGAAGAGAAGGTGTTAAACTGGACAAGCTGCTTATGAATTCCATTTCCACTGAAGCATTTTGTATTTTTAGAATGGCTTCCCAAAGGAATGCTTGTGGAAGCTTGTTGGATCTTCTATTTTTTTCCCTTGAACTTTTGCTTGTAAATTAACGATGTAATTCATACTCATTTGCATAATAAGACATTGCCGGCAGTGTGTCTGTATGGGCAAAAGGGTCACAGACAACCGTGCTCTTTCCAAATAAGACCCAATGGCCATTTGCCTGCAGCACAAGTCTTCAGACCAGGTCACCCGTGTTTGTGTTACTAATCTTGAACCTACATTACTAAATCAATACAAATATGACCTTCCATGAGCTATGTTGATCTAAAGCATGCGACTTTTCTCTCCCAATCTATTGCAAGAATTGACTAGGGACTGATCTTTTATTAAAGCACTGTGTGTGTTGCAGGTCAAGAAAATTGCCAGACATCAATGGATTCAGGTTCAATGGGGGGGGAGTGCTCCCCCACAAAACCACATCCAACTGAATCCTCTACAGCCAAGATGCTTTAAGTGTCAACTGTGACAAGATTTGAGCTGCCCACTGAACTAGATGGAACAGGGTTCTACGCCAGCAGTATAAGAGTGCAATGTTGAGGGGGGGGGGAGATATTCCCACTGCCACAGCTGCAGTGTCTGCCAGTCATTTCTGCCTGGACCAAGGGGGGAACTATGACAAAAGAAAGAGAGGAAGGAAAGGGAGTGGTTATCTAGAAACAGGGTACCGTTTGCTAGATGAAGACATGTTGGGGGGGGGAGCAGAGAACCATTTTCACGGAACTCAATATAGTTGTGGCTCCTGAAAAACATTCCACCCATGGGATTAATTGCCAGAATTTAAAGAGGTGCTCATCTTCCTCTCCACCTGAGACATTTTGCCGATTTTATTGAAACACTTTCAAACTTCACTCAACTGTTCTACAAATGTGTTTTTCTCAAAACCTCAAAGATTGTGCTAAAGTCTGTAATTACGCCCAAATTCTGTGGAAAAACTCTGAATTAAGGTGAGGCTATGAGCTTCTCATTTTCAACTCTAGTTCAGTCCCCCCCCCAATTCCCCATTCTGTACTTTCAACAACCACTTACGAAGTAGAAAAACCAACAGGCACAGCTCTAGCCACTGAAGTCTAGCCTGCATACTTACAGCACGTTTACCATATAGAGACAGGGTTGCCAGCCTCCAGGTGGAGTCTGGAGATCTCCCACTTTTACAACTGATCTCCAGCTGACAGAGATCAGCTCCCCTGGAGAAAATGTTTGCTTTGAAGGGTGGACTCCATGGCATTGTACCATGCTGAGGCCCCTCCCCTCTCCAAATCCCACCCTCTCCTGGATCCACCCCCAAAGTCTCCAGGTATTTTCCAACCCAGACCTGGCAACCCTATATACAAAGCTATTCTGACCTAAGCCCATTTACTACAATGAGCTTTAATTAGACTAATCAGCATGAGATTGCTGTGTAAGGTTCATCAGGGCCTGGGCAAGAGGCCCTATTAGGAGCTAGTGCATAAGCAACCTTGAGTTCCATGAGGGATGAAAGGCAAAATACAAATCGAGCAATATTCATTGTCTTCCATTGAAAGCAAGAATTGCTACCACATAGCTATGGATAGCAGAGTCCCGGGGAAGGGCCAACACTGCATGCAGTGATCCTGCTCCCCATTGGAAAAAAAATAGTAAGTCTACACCCTGCTTTTGGGCTCAATGAGTGCACAAAGCAGCGTTGCAAATGACTTATACAACCTGCAATCATTTTACTTCCCCCCCCCAGCCCTCCAAACTACGAGAGATTATTTGTATGAGCAGGAGTCTTCAAATATCTCCTCCAGTTTTGCTTCAAAAAGAAATTGGGTGGCAATGCCAGAAATATGGGTCATAGAATAAGCCAAGACAGAAGAGAAGCTGAAAATCAAGCTGAACAGAAAAAAGACCAAGATATTCATGATGCAGGGTTTGGAGAAGGTAATGGTGAGAAAAGATGAAAGGATGAAAGAGCCAAGGGGAATTCACACAATGAAGGGAAAGGAGCAAAAATGCTGATACTTGGAGAGCTCGTGGCTTCCATTCAGGGGACTTGGCTTTGAGGTTTCCAATCCTACTAGAGGAACCTTCAAACAAGGAGGACTGGCCTTATTCCATACACTGCTGCCTGTCAATTGAGCTGCTCAAGACAGAACCTTCCTGCAGAAGTGGGTGGCCACGAGAGAGAGGACCCACTTATGGAACACCTACCATCATAGGTTCATCTGGTGCTTATTAGCCTTACTAGATTTAGGTGCCAAGCTAAAATGTTACTTTTTTTCCCCAGGCTTTTAATGGAGGATATTGTACAAAGGGTTTCTGCTTCACACTATTTTTAGTCTTTTAGTACAATGTGTAAGGATGTCTCATGAACTCGGAAGGGCTGAAAGTATAGGATATATACTCTTTCACTGAATGAAGAATACAGCATTCTGTTCAACAGTTTGGACCAACTTAAGGAGGAGTTCACACAATGGTTCTGTCATGTTCCTTTAAACTGTCTCAGAGAGACATCCCCCTTATGTTAATGGTTAGGTTTTTACCAAGTATTTGAGCAATTTTCTTTGAAGTAGATTTGCGTGAGGCATATTTTCATTTCTAACTCTGGAGATACTTCCACATGAAACATAAATGGCAGACCAATGATGGGCAAAGGCCACCATGACTGATCTTCTGAAACACTCTATGTGTGATCCACAAAGATTGCCTACATGGGAATTCTAATATAGGGTTAGTTTGTCATGGGCACCCAATATAGTCATATCCAGGCTTTATCATATATATTTACTGATGCCTCTTGGTTTGGATTCAAGAATGGAAAGGAAGAGGAAAAGAGATGCTAATATTATTCTCTAAACATTTTTGCAGAAGTGCTCTCAATATGATATGTCCTAAGCAGGTTCTATAGCAGCAATCACTAGGTGTGTGTGTGGGGGGGAGATGAGAAATCACCAAGGTAAGGAAAAGAAACAATTGGGAAATGAGTTCCCCAGTCTATCTCTCCTGCAGGACACTATAAACACTTTAGTTTCCATATCTCCCCTCCACTATTTTCTTCCCTTTGATTTTCAGCCTCTCTCAACATCCTGAGGATAATTAACATATCCAGTCTTCATCAGGCTCTCTTTTTTGTGCGGGGAGCCCTTAACTCACATCCCCCCCACATACCTACAGAGCCCTATGCGTGCAAACATTTCAGTCTTGTTTATCAGTATGCCCCCTACATTGCCTTCACAACAGCAAACCACGGTTGAGTAATATTAGAAGAAACAAGCTGGGTGGAGGACACTTGACTATATGCGAAGGAGAAATTTATTTATTTGGAAATCCTCTCCACACACCCAAATTGCATTCTAAACACATGAAGCTGCCTTATCCTGAATCAGACCACTGGTCCAACGAGATCAAGATTGTCTGCTCAGGCTGGCAGCAGCTCCCCAAGGTCTCAGGTGGAGAAAGGTCTTTCACATCACCTCCTACCTGATCTTTACTGGAGACAGTGAGGATCGAATCTGGGACCTTCCGCAAGCAAAGCAGATGCTGACCATCCACAAGCAAAGCACATGCTCTGCTACTAGGCCACAGCCCCATACCAATGTCTCAGGGGTTTAATCAAACCCCCATATCCCCCCCCATTTTATCCCACCCTTCCTCCAAGAAGTTACATAGTTCTCTCCTTCCTTTTATCCTCACAATTAGCTTGTGAGACATGTTGGGCTGAGAATGTATGGCTGGGAGTTACATTACTGAATGAGAATCTAAATCTGGATCACCTCACTCTTAGTCTGACTCTCTGTCTACTACACTGGTTCTCTGTTGTGAATGAGTATGGCGGTATTTCCCCTTGTGTAAAAAAATGTTTCTAGCACCGTGTCTGTTCCCAATCCACACCAGACTTGGGAATGAGAAACATTTGCATCAAATGGTGTTGAAGCCATGGATCTCATGGCAAAACCACAATAAACATGGTATGAGCAAATAGCATGCAGGCAGAAAGTGTGGGGGGGGTGCCACAGGACTAGGCACTTGAGCTAGATGAACATGAACCTCCCCCCCCCCCAAGCCATTGACACCTGTACTCCCAAGCCAAAACTTGTGCTGGGAATTCTTTTGTGTTACACTGGCAGTTCACAACAGCTGGTGATCAAACTATATGCCAGATAGCAATGGCAGGATTGTTAAGACATGCTGCAAAGGTTTGGGTTTGTTTGCAGGAAATCAATAGGGTTTCATCTGCAAACAACAAACTCTGCAGTTTGTCATCTCCAAAGATCATGTTTTATTCAAGCAGCTCACCTGTTTGCATGAATGAAACACTTCAAGAGAAAGGGCAGCTGCAGTCTATAGCTGTCATCAATCCCAAACCAGAAGTCAAAGAGGGAAAGCTGTCCTTGGGCCAGGATGGAATCAGATGTCTGCAAATGCAGAAGCCAAGCCTCTTGTCTCCTCAAACATTTACTAGATCCTCTTAATTAAAAGGCGCTCCCCTCCCCAAATTGGTTCTCCTCTGTCACTTTTGGTATCCATCAATAATCAAGGATCTTGTTCTTGGGAAGAGAGCACTGCCTGCCGCAGAGACAGAGAAATGAAAACATTCCCCAGGATTTTAATGCATACTGTGACTCCTCCAAAAGGGCCTAACAAGAAGTTAGTGGAGCACCTGGCTGCCAACGACCTGCATTTCCTTCATCATATCTTGTCAAAGAGATAGGGGATATGAGTTCACTTGTTCCCTGCAAATGTCAGTCAATGAATTGGGAGTGGGAAAACACTAAACCTGATGTCTGTCCTCTGTAACATAATGGAAACATGCAACGTGACAGGTTAGAACCATTTCACAGTTAGGTTCTCACAAGGTCCAAGGTGACAGGAGGGTAACATAAGAATGAGACAGACCATATTCTGACTGCAGGTGGTAGAGTCAAGCTTTGAATTTCCCTTCTCATTAAAAAGGAATGCCAATGTAAATGGAAAAATAGCATTAGTAGGTTTTCAAATGGTTTTCAATGGGGGGTTATTTATTTATTAAAGCATAAGAAAGCCATTCAATATAGGATTTCCAGGATTCTCCATCTGCAGTCCACTGAATAGGCGGACATTATTCCTTGACTTCAAGCAAGTTAGTTCACCTGAGCAGAAACAAAAGATGGAGGGTCAATTTCAGAGCTATTGCCCATCAAAAAAAGGAAAGCTCTGTAAAGTAAGATTTTACAAGAATGAGATACAATATCATACACCTGAATTAATTGAGGAAAAAGTGCAAAACATCTGGGGAACAAGAATTCATGTGATTAATTTGCAGACGACTATCTGGGGAAGGCACAAGATATCTTTTACCCAGAAGACTGGAATAATTATGCTTTGATTGATTGATCGTGCAGAATTTGTTTGCAGGGGCTAGGGTGGGGGTGGTTATCTAAAAATAACACAACTCACAGACCTAATTCAGATTAAAGCAGTTATTAAAATCCTAGAGATAAAAAGGACTAGTCACAGTTGTTTTGAAATGCCTTCTAGTAGCATGCTAACCTCCCTTGTATCCAAGAAATTCATGGTTGTATACCATGTTCTCCCTCTCCCATTTCATACTTAAAACAGACCTGCAAGACAGATGAGGCTGAGGAAAAGTGACTGGCCCCAAATCACCCAGCAAGCATTATAGCAACGAAGGCACCTGAGCGCATATCCTGGGCCAGCACGGTAACCGCTCTATCAGCTCATACTTCAGAAGAAATAGGTTCCTTAAAAAAAGAAAAGAAAGCAGGCTAACCTCTCTAGAAGTGCATATGCTTTTGAACTGGGCACACTTATCAGAATATGAGAGGCAACAATATCCAAGCTTTCAGACAGTTCAAGCCATTTAGGGCTTTACAACAAAAACAAATAGGAATCCAAGCAGTCATGCTTGAACTCTAGCATTGTGCGCTCCCAGTGACCCATTCCTATCGACAGTTCTACCAGACAGAAATGCTGCTACCACCACATTGTTAACATTAATCGGAAGAAATGTGAACACAGGGTATCCTACTCTCCCATATTTCCCAATTCAACATAAACTATGCTGAAATTATACACCTACCAATGGAATGCCTGTTCAGCCCCCCCCACTTCAGCATTTCAGGTTCCTTTCTTATATTATATTCATGGCTCATCCTTTCTTATAACATACCCATGGCTCCTTCCCTTACCTGTTGAATAATGCCCATCCTTGCCTTTCAGAAACTAGGGTAAAGCATCTTATTCATTTATTTATCTATCACATTTATACCCCACCCTCCCTGCAAAGCAGGCTCAGTGTGGCTTCTTGCATGGGAAGAAGCCCATGCTGCCACTATAACCTACAAATGAAGCCTCCAGGTTTGACCCTTTTTTGAAATTTCTCATACGTTTCTCCCAATAATCATAGTAATCAGAAGCTTAAGACTGCTGAATTCTGCCCCCTCCACCAAGTTCTGCATTCACTTGGTATTGATCACAGAGGCACACAACACCTGGCTAAAATTTAATGCTATAAATCTGCTCACATTTGATTGAAAGGAAGCAGTATTGATTTCAACAGAGCCCCCCTAACAGAAACACACACCGGATTAAGCTATTGGGCCTTGGGCCTACGCACATGTCCATAAATGCATGCTTCGCTGAATCAATGTTACTTGCTTCAGAATAGATGTGCTCAGGATAACGAGGCCATTCATTTTCTCCACCCCCTCCCCAATGCAGCCATGGCTCAGTGTCTAGGGAAAAGAAGGTGACTGAGGTGCAAATATTTCAGATATACTATGACTGTCACTTATTTCATAATCACATGCTACATTAACTTCCTCGATAAACCAGTAACACTCAGAAAATAGAGGGCAGCACACGTTAGCAAGTAAATAGCCATGCCCCATGCCTGAGCATCAGATGCACGGAATGAGGACAAAAAGCATGGAAGAAAAGGTGAAGCACTCCCTGCTGATAAGATGTCTACTTCAATTTACTTGGATGGAAAAACTACAGCCCATTAAAAAGTCCATAATGCAGCAAAATGGCACCGATCGGGGTGTATTTTCTTTTTTCTCTTTTTTAAAGGAGCACTTACCAATACCAATTAAACCAATGGAGCAGTACAGCTTGGCACCAACACAAAACACAAGGAGGAATCAGCACGTCAGGGCTGGGCTGCACCATAAATTGGGAATATGGACGAAACTGGCAAATCAGGATCTCTTTGGGACACTGACCAGTTTTGCATGCTCTGAATTCAGTGCTGTCCAGAAAGGCGCAAACCTTCTGGGTCTGTTCAACGGGCCAGGAAAAAACAAACAAATTATAATGTCTTTACCCCCAGAAATGTGATTGCAGGATTTACCTGGGCATCTGATCTGTCCAAGAATTTCCTTAGTTTGGCAGATTCCCCCAAAGCTCCTTTTTGTAGGGTATTTTTTTAGCCTGCAAGCATTTCCGATCCTCCATTCTGTCTTCAGCATGCCGATAATTATCATGTCTTAAGATTTCAATTCTTTCCCTTTAAATACCAACACTGCCCCACTGCTAGCAAAAGCATGTTGCACTGGAACAGTATAAGCCATATAAACAAGTAATACCAGATCAAAGGTGGAGGAAGTGATTCTGAACTGATGAAAACGCATATGGGGAAATCCAGCACAACTTTGGCTAAAGCATCGTAAGTCAATTATGTGAGTACAAATATCATCTCCTCCCGTACACACACACACACACACACCCTGTTTAACCAGAAAGCTTTGGATTTAAAAACAAAAAAACAAAAACAAAATTGCATTATTTAAAAACAAAAAAAATGAATTTTGCTTCTGAAACAGTTAGCAGGGTGGAAGAAGAAAAAACCCTCTAAATCTTGTGAAAAAGAATAAGATATTCATGACTGCAAGTGTAGATTGGTCTAAGAAATCTAGTTCACTCTGGTGCACATTGTAACTATTCTTCCCAGCAAGGAACAGAAGAAGATATTTGCTCTCCAGGGATTGTGTCTTAGCATTCACATCTTAGATTTCAATTTTCAGACTTCTAATCACAGCTTAAGGAAGTTTGCTAGCTTCATCCTTTAAGGGGAAAAAAAAGCCTGCTTTAAATTACAGCATCCATTTCCCAAATCCACTGGTACAAATGACAGATATCTGTTTGCCTACCTTGCAGGAGAACAGTTTCCCAACCTGTAATATATTTGTAAAACAGGTTGTCATGAGAGAATGTGAGGCTGAAAAATGCAGGGCAGGGGGTGGGGGTGGAGGGGAGGACAATTGCTGGATCTCAGCTGAATACGGGTTTGACTTGCAACATACCCAGATGACAAACCTGCCCTTCTAAAATAGGATTCGGAGATTACTGTTGTAATACCCTTAGGGAAAAAATGTATTTTAATATTTGTTTCTTGCTCCAGTCATCTTAAGGCCCTTTCATATCATTTGCTGCCCCTTGTTCTCATCTGCTCAAGATGGTGAATTAAGGGCTCATGCTTACAATGCCATGTCGGCTCAGTCGCACACAACACACAACGGACAGGGGCTTAGCTTCAATCTAATCCTGTGGATCTCCAGTTAACCATCATTATTTAGGGCATGTGGGATGCTGCCTCTCCAAAGGACCAGAAGCAGACATGCTCAGTTCCAGTGAGAAAAACCCACTCAATTTGGCCTGCCTGACACTGCTGAGAACTACAGCTAGTGTGGCACAGTTTATTAATAGAGTATCAGACAGGGATCTGGCAAGGCCAGATTCAAATTCCCTCTCTGTCATGAATCTCACTGGGTGATTGTGGGTCAGTCACGAAGAAGGAGAAGGAGGAGATGAATGGGTTTATACCCCGCCCTTCACTACCCGAAGGAGTCTCAGAGTAGCTTATAATCCCCTTCCCTTCCTCTCCCCACAACACACATCCTGTGAGGTAGGTGGGGCTGAGAGAGCTCTTTTGAGAACTGTGCTTGAGAGAACAGCTCTGAAAGAACTTATGACTGACCCAAGGTCACACCAGCAGCTGCATATGGGGAGAAATGGGGACTCAAACCTGGTTCTCCCAGATTAGAGTCCACGCTCTTAACCACTACACCAAATTGGCTCAACCTACAACGTACCAAACAGGGTTTATTATGAAAAGGGTACACAATAGGTATGCCATGTTGCGGGATTTCCAAGGCAGACCAGGTTCCAGAGTAGCAGGTTTCATGGATCTAAGACCCCAAACAGGCACTCTCCAATATGATGACTTGGCAAGTTTACCAGCTTCCTGATATCCTCACAGAGCCAGTGGGATGTAGTGATCAGTATGTCAGACAATGGTCTGGGGCCAGTTACACACTCACAGCTTAAACTATCTCACAGTGTTGTTTAAGGTGGGCAGCCATGTTGGTTTGAAGCAACAGAACAAAGTTAGAGTCCACTGGACTCTAATTTTTCCGCAGGGTTGTTGTGAGAGTAAAATGGAGATGAGGATGTAGAAGAGAGCCAGCATGGTGTATAGTTAAGAGTCGTGGACTCTAATCTGGAGGACCAGGTTTGAGTCCCCAGTCCTCCACATGAAGCCTGAGGGGTGACCTTGGGCCAGTCACAGTTCTCTCCAAACTCTCTCAGCTCCCACCCACCTCACAAGGTGTCTGTTTTGGGGAGAGAAAGGAAAAGGCTATATAAGACTCCTTAAGGTAGAGAAAAACAGGATATAAAAACTAACTCATCTTCATGTAAGGTCCTTTGGTTCCCCATTGGAAGGCAGCCCATAAACTAAGTAAACAGATACTTTATTTCACTTTAATGTTTGTGTAAAACATTGTGTGTTTTAAAACCTCTACCATGCCAACTCTCACAATTTGCCTGATCCTGCTGCAATCTCTCGGCAGTCAATTGCAAGACATCAGAGGGAATATCAGTTCACTAAAGTAGGATCCTGACAGTAGCCTGGGCGTGTCTTGGATCCAAATTTGGCTCGAGAATCATCTTCTCTATCCCTTCTCTATCTTGATGGCTGCTCACCTCATTTCAGACAGGCTTCTCTCAAAGTTTGCCTAGTCTCAAAGCTGAACAACTTCCACGGGGGATTGATAAACAAAAATTTAGGGCCCTTGAAAAGGAGGTCATTTTAGCAAAACGTTTTCAAGTAATCACATTATGCATTTCTGTTATTAACAACAGCATTTCTCGAAAGGCTGCTGACTCTCCTGAGCGGATAGGGCTGCATGGCCAGTTGCAACCTTTCTCCTCTCCCGAGCTTGGCCTACACAAAACATTTCCCACCACCCCATGCAGGCAATCTGTAGTCTAGAGCATTTTCACATTACCCAAAGCACTTTGGCTACTACTTTGGGCGTTCTCACAATAGCCCTGCAAGATAGGGCTGCCAAATCCCCCCGGGGGGCGGATTTCCCCCCGCTTTGGAGGTCCGATTTCCGCCCCTGCGGAATCGGCCCCCGGGGGAAACCCCACCCCAGCGTGCACAACGCCGGGCGTCCCCCGCCCCCAGCGTCCCCAGCGTCATGACGTCACTTCCCTGTGACGTGCATGCTGCCGGGAGCCAGCACAAAGTCCCCCGGCAGCAGAGGTAAGTTGATTTGGCAACCCTACTGCAAGACCGGCAAGATGGCAGCTAGGGAGGAGAACACAGTTCCTTGCCCGAAGCAAGGTTATGGCAGTGGAAATATCTGAACTCGAAACTCTTTAGCTTATGATCTACTTTCTTAGGCACCCCGGCCTTCAGTGAAGGGGCAAGGACAACAGTGATTTCAGTCTTCTATAAACCTCATTAGCCCCAAATGAACACTACTAGCACATAATTTTTAAAAAGTAAGAAAGATCACTGTATTAGTTCCATACCTGAATTCTATTTAAACCCTAATGAGGTTGGTTCTTTGCTCTCCGGCTGTTCCAAAGGAGAATGTTTCAAGATGTCACTTCTCTAGATAGAAACCACCTCTTTTTACAGTCTTCCCTTTGAGCACTTTTGTGGAAAGTGAAATGTCACACAAGCCATCTATTTCCTCTAACAAAAACTTTGCAGTGTGGGAACAGTAGTATGGGGAAAAAAATTAACAGTAGCACAGCCCCCATGGGACCCCTCACAGTTAAGAGTGTGAAAATGTGTTGCCATTTACTTATCCTGGAATTGTCCATAGAGTCTAATGATTTTTCTAGCAATGTTTGAACGTACTTCTGCCAGGGGGCAGGGAAAGAAGATGTATTGCTCATTTAATTTCTGTTTTTTGTTTTCATCCATCTCAGATGAGCTAACATTTTCCCAAGGCCTTAAGCACTCCTGAAAAACAGTTTTTGTTCCTATGCCCCCACCTGTGGAGCAGCCCACCTCTAGACCAAGTTTGTATTGTGGTATTCTCTCCCCATGAAGTCTCATCATGCACTGTTTGGGTCTAGGGCCCCCAACCCTGTGTCCTGTGTGGTACTAACATGTGACTCATGGGTTCCCTTCAATTCCCTTGAATTGGGTTCTCTTGTGACTCATGGGTTCTCTTCAGTTCCCTGATTTAGATCACAACTGTGGCATACGTAAAGGGGCTTCAGCCTCCCCCCACAATTTTTTGGACCTTAAATAGTAAGCGAGTTTGGGTTCCCAGTCCTCTGGTGGGGGTGAGGGAACCCCCGCTTTCACTGGGTTTTTGCCCACTGCCAGCCAGCTGGCAGGGGGAATCCTACCTCCAACTGACTTTCCCGGGCAACTTCTGGTAAAACCAGAAGTTCAGGCCCTGACTTGATGACATCACCTGGAAGTGACATCATCACACTGGGGGGTAATGCTCTGGTTTGTGGGGAAAACTCTATGGTTTGAAGCCAAATTTACCATAGAGTTTTGCCCCCAAACCAGAGTGTCACTCCCAATGTCCCCAATGTGGCAACGCCACTTCCAGGTGATGTCATCATGTTGGGGCCTGCAGTAGTTTTACCAGACGTTGCCCGACATAACTTCCGATCTCCTGGAAGGATGTGACTTCCGGTCTCCCAGCAACTCGGGGGGGGGGGGGGCCCTGCCTGGCTCAGTGGGGAAACCTACAAGTGTACCAGTGGGTTTGCTCAACAAGCCAAATAGTACAGCCCCCTCCCTCAGACCATTGCAAACCAGGAACATGGCATGGGAGGGGGAAACTGAAACCCCTTCTCCAATATACACTGCAGTCATGATCCAAATCCAGCACCACACACACAGGAACTGAGCAGAGCCAGCAAGATGTGTGCCTGTTACCCAGGCTGAGGACCCTGAACCTACCCCTGTGTTCTATGCTATATGCAAAGATTTGGTCTAGAGCCTTCATAAATGATGTAAAGCTTTTATAGAGTGAGCCTGGGCAGTCATTTAGTGTAGTATCCCTCTCTTATTTCCTATGGAATGTAAACAAAACTTTTTAAAACTATTTCCTTCTAAACATAATTTAAATTGCTGCATGCTCCGAGCCTTCTAGATAATGGCATAAGGCACGCATTTAAATAATTAGTATTTTGTTTGCTTAACACTTACACCCCATAATGTCTCCCAAAAGGGTCTCAAGGCAACTAATGCTATGACTACAATAATGCAATACACCAGTACATGCATAGAGTCACATAAAATAAATGTTTGCATTAATAGCTGTTTTCTGTTGCTGGCTAACACTAGAATGTTGAAATTTTTTAGCAATAGAGGTGGGCAGCTGTGTTCAAATGAATGTGTAGGAAGAAGTTGAAACTGCATACAGAAAAGATGGGAGGGGACACGCGTTGGGAATGCTGCCACTCTGCAAAGTCTTTTCCTGTGACTGACAGTGACAGGGAGCAGGCTGCCCTATCAGATCAGGTGATGAGCCTAGCGGTACTCCTGACCCTGGCTTGCTCTTGAAAAAGGAGAGTGCTCTTTTTACCATCTACCCTAGGCCAGAGGCTCCCATTCCCTTCTAGAACAGACAACCTGATCTATGCCTTGTAACTGTCAAGCTCTTGGCTACTGCAATGGACTCTACATGGGCCCAGACCTTAACAGTAGCCTGGCAGCTTTAACTAGTTCTAAATGTGCATGCTCATGTGATGACTGGAGGCATACCCATAACACAGACTATTTTGTCAGTTTTACTGATGGCTGATTTGCTTCCCAATTCAGCTCAAAGTTGAGTTTGGAATAGAGCTTTTCACAGCCTGACCCACAGGTAGAAGGACCACTTCTTCTGGTCACCATATCTGTCCACATGCATGCTTAGGACAGATCCAGTGGGGTAATCAGTCCACCTGGTATGGGATGGAATGATGGATAAGACTTCTATTCCCCCCCCCTTCACACACTCGAATCCAGCTTGCATTGGGAGAAATGGGAACATGCAGAACCAGCAGGCCACAGAAATGCACACTGCTCAAGAAATCCTCACTGCATTCACTATTAAACAAACATATTGTGCCAAAGCCTCTCTCTGCGGCCAGCAAACAGAGTTCAATTTATTTTTATTTTATTAAAATGAAACAAACTGTGCATCCAGGGACAATAAATGGGAAACAATCCTCCACTACAGTTTTCTCCGCCGATGGGATTTTAATGGACATGAAAAGCAAGCCCTTATATTTACAGTGCATAAGACATTAAGGATTTCTTTCAGAATAAAATGTGGAAAATATATGCAAAATTCTTTGACACCACAAATGCACTGGGTCTTTGTGCCATTTAAGAGAATCTTCCCCTGCAAAAGAGTCATATTTCCTCCCATAAATTACAGAAATCAAAAACAATGAAATGAAGATTGTCTGCATAACTTGTGGGCATTATTTTAAGCAGCAAGTCAATTGTGTTACTCCAACACAAACGTATTCTCATTATATCAGAACAGGGGAAAGTATCATTAGACCTTTATTAGGACCAATTAAAAATCGCAGAACAATAATCTGGTCCTGACGTTTCACAGAACTCTTTCCTTGGTCTCAATTGTTGTTGTTGTTTTCCCCAATAAGGGAAAGGAACGGTAAAGAAGTAGCTGCTGATAAGGCAGCATTATAATTATTAGCTCAACACATAAGTCATGCGCGCACACACACACACCCCTAGGAACTACATGCTTTCTTAAAACAGCCTGGCATCAAATCCAATTCCTAGAACAAGCTTAACCTTGTATTCTCAGACCTATGGAGAAAGGGAAGGCAAGGCCACAATGGGTTTCCTCTCAACAGGGTTTTCCCCACAGTGGTACTGACACAGCGTAACTCCCTCCCCAAGGGAGTGTTGCTTAGCCCTTTGTTAGTAGCCATCAGATAGCAAATGAGGACAATTCATTTCCCAAGAGCACTGGGTCTGCAATAGATGACAGTATCTGTTCCTGAGCTATTAATAGTCTTAGCTTTTTATCATCATATGCTATTGGTATTTTAGATTATATCTGCTCTTTGCTTCCCTGGTTGTATTTTTTAGTCCTGATTTATTAGTGGTTTTTGTTTGTCCTTTAGTTTTGCAAATGCTCCTAAGCAACCTTTGGGATTCAATGGAAAGCATGCTGGTTATGATAATAAAGACTATGGCTGCATTCAGATGTCTCCAAAACATAAGGCAGCCATTAAGTAGCTGTATGGAGAAAGTAGATCCGGTTAGTCAGCCGTGTTGGTCTGAAGCAGCAGAACCAATCTAGAATCAAGTGGCACCTTTGTTGGTCTTACAGGTGCCACCTGACTCTAAATGTGTATGGAGAAAGGCCACACATTTAGATCCGATGTTACAACTCCCTCCTGTATCTTCTCCAGATTTCAGAGGTGATAGGAAGCAGTGGCAACACAGGGCTTAATTGGTCAGATAATGCAGTCAACTGTTCCCTCCCATCCAGCACCATGTGGCCATGTAGGCAGCTAGTTCATAGTAGGGCTGCCAAGTCTCGTTGAATCGCGGCAGAGGATTGTCATTCTTTACAGGAGCGCTGCCACGGGGGACGGCAACAGGCGTTGCACTGCCGTTGCCAGGATGTGACGCTACGCGTCGCTCTGGCAACGGGACTCCAAACAGCCCCGTTACCAGAGCGATGTGTAGCATCACATCCTGGCGACGGCAGTGCAGCACCTGTTGCCGTTCCCCATGGCAGAGCTCCTGTAAAGAATGACGATCCCCCGCCTTGATTCAACTAGACTTGCCAGCCGTAGTTCATAGGCCCCAACCCTTTAAGCCCAGCCTTGAGACTGCATACGTAAGGATGAGGGCGCCATCAAGAAGCTGGCTACTCCTTATAAAACAGAAGAAAGAAAATCTGCAATACGTCGGTCATGGGCTTTTAAAAATGGGGCTGAATTAGGGTTGATTTCAAGTTTTTCATTCCTGCCCCTCCCCCCAATCACCTCTTGAGTTCAAGAGAATCCATGGTATTCATACCACTTCGTTTTGCAGCAATTTTAGTCAGACGTTTTACACATTTCTGATATTATTATTTATGCACCACGAAATCAGCCCTAGACATTACACAAATATTACAGGTATGAAGGATTGATTTTGTTGTACTGTCTTCTCTGCATATGAAATGACACATAGCAACACTGAAAAATGGGGAAACGGAACTTTCGGCAAAAATAAATGAGTATAAAAAGGAGAGAAAAAGAATCCCCCGCCTTGATTCAACTAGACTTGCCAGCCGTAGTTCATAGGCCCCAACCCTTTAAGCCCAGCCTTGAGACTGCATACGTAAGGATGAGGGCGCCATCAAGAAGCTGGCTACTCCTTATAAAACAGAAGAAAGAAAATCTGCAATACGTCGGTCATGGGCTTTTAAAAATGGGGCTGAATTAGGGTTGATTTCAAGTTTTTCATTCCTGCCCCTCCCCCCAATCACCTCTTGAGTTCAAGAGAATCCATGGTATTCATACCACTTCGTTTTGCAGCAATTTTGGTCAGACGTTTTACAAATTTCTGATATTATTATTTATGCACCACTAAATCAGCCCTAGACATTACACAAATATTATAGGTATGAAGGATTGATTGTGTTGTACTGTCTTCTCTGCATATGTAATGACACATAGCAACACTGAAAAACGGGGAAACGGAACTTTCGGCAAAGATAAATGAGTATAAAAAGGAGAGAAAAAGACAACTGTTCCTTATTCCTTATCTGAATTCATGGTGTTAAAAATTGCTTGAGACTGCCATTGTTAACTTTAAACTGTGGCTGTGAAGCACTTATCCCTTAGAGAAACCTTTTGCACTATTACATCTATGCATACCAGCAGCTCAGCAACCTATGATATTCATGATATGCATGGTTTCCATGTTGGCCTATTATGCATGGGTGTTCTCCCTCACTTTCACCATGCATGCCCATCAGGTTTTCTTTGGCGTTCTGCATTGATTGTCCTCCCTTCAGCACTCAGCTCATTCTCTGGTTGCTGTTTCCTTGGGTTTTCTGAGAGTCCTTTTGTTATTTATGCACCACTAAATCAGCCCTAGACATTACACAAATATTATAGGTATGAAGGATTGATTGTGTTGTACTGTCTTCTCTGCATATGTAATGACACATAGCAACACTGAAAAACGGGGAAACGGAACTTTCGGCAAAGATAAATGAGTATAAAAAGGAGAGAAAAAGACAACTGTTCCTTATTCCTTATCTGAATTCATGGTGTTAAAAATTGCTTGAGACTGCCATTGTTAACTTTAAACTGTGGCTGTGAAGCACTTATCCCTTAGAGAAACCTTTTGCACTATTACATCTATGCATACCAGCAGCTCAGCAACCTATGATATTCATGATATGCATGGTTTCCATGTTGGCCTATTATGCATGGGTGTTCTCCCTCACTTTCACCATGCATGCTCATCAGGTTTTCTTTGGCGGTCTGCATTGATTGTCCTCCCTTCAGCACTCAGTTCATTCTCTGGTTGCTGTTTCGTTGGGTTTTCCAAGAGTCCTTTTGTGCTGATTTTTCCCTTGTTTTGCTTCCAAACTGAAGGTAATCCAATGTACAGATTCCTTCAGATCCCCCCTGCCCTTTTGTCACCCCACCCATATCAAGGTAGTTTCACCCACTTTGCACCTTCGGACATCCTCCCTCTTCATCAGTGTACAAGCTCCATTGGTGTACAAGCTCCACTGCCCCCTCATTTTCAAATTTTTATTTTTATTTTTTACAAGTGGCATGAGTCTAGTGATATGAGACTATGACAAGTCTGGGATTGCAGAATTTAAAAAAAATTAGAATGACCAAGGGAAAGTTTTATTTTACAAGGTTTAGTTCTCTGCTAGTATTGACTCGAAAGGGGGATTGGAGAGGAGGCAAATGGCAGCATCCCCAGTGCAAAAAAAGGAAAGGATTTCAGTCCTTCATGCAAACAAGATAAAGGGGGGAATCATCAGCATGGAATGAAACTGGCATGAGATGTAAAGAGAGAGACATGCACACACACTGGGATGGGAAGCCTAAAGCTTTGAAAACATTTTCCCTTTAATGCTTTAGTGAACAAAGTGTGTGGCATTTTGGCAGCCTCTGGAAGCCTAACATTAAAATGATGGCTGAGGCACATGGACCTTCTGCAAACTGCCAAATGTAAGAATTGCTTTTGCTTCCAAACTGAAGGTAATCCAATGTACAGATTCCTTCAGATCCCCCCTGCCCTTTTGTCACCCCACCCATATCAAGGTAGTTTCACCCACTTTGCACCTTCGGACATCCTCCCTCTTCATCAGTGTACAAGCTCCATTGGTGTACAAGCTCCACTGCCCCCTCATTTTCAAATTTTTATTTTTATTTTTTACAAGTGGCATGAGTCTAGTGATATGAGACTATGACGAGTCTGGGATTGCGGAATTTTTTAAAAATTAAAATGACCAAGGGAAAGTTTTACTTTACAAGTTTTAGTTCTCTGCTAGTATTGACTTGAAAGGGGGATTGGAGAGGAGGCAAATGGCAGCATCTCCAGTACAGAAAAAGAAAGGATTTCAGTCCTTCATGCAAACAAGATAAAGGGGGGAATCATCAGCATGGAATGAAACTGGCATGAGATGTAGAGAGACACACACACACACACACTAGGATGGGAAGCCTAAAGCTTTGAAAACATTTTCCCTTTAATGCTTTAGTGAACAAAGTGTGTGTGGGGGGGTGCATTTTGGCAGCCTCTGGAAGCCTAACATTAAAATGGTGGCTGAGGCACATGGACCTTCTGCAAACTGCCAAATGTAAGAATTGCTTGGGATCGATCCATTTGGAGGAAGAGCACATTGCACAGGCTTTAGAAAACTGCCAAGATTCAAATTAGAGAATCAAATTAGGGAATCACAAATAGAAGAAGAGAAGAAAAGAAGAGATTGGATTTATACCTTGCCCTTCACTACCCAAAGGAGTCTCAGAGTGGCTTAAAAACTCCATTCCCTTTCCCTCCCCACAACAGATACCCTGTGAGGTAGGTGGGGCTGAGAGAGCTGTGAAAGAAACTGCTCTTTTTCAAGGACAGCTCATGTCAGAACTATGGCTTGCCCAAGGTCATCCAGCAGCTGCAAGTGGAGGAGTGGGGAATCAAACCCGGTTCTCCTAGACTAGAGTCCATGCAATTAACCACAATATCAAACTGGCTCGCAAAGAGAAAACTATGTAAATTTGCAAGGAAAGGCAGGAAATTAGCATTAATATACATCTATGCTAAGGCATCAATAAAAATACCCTCCCCATTTTTTTTCCAATTTAGTGGCGCAAGACTAACAAAGCTCTCCAGAGTTTCTACCAGAGGACTTCTCCCCCATACAAATTGCAGCCCTGTGCACAGGCTTTAGAAAACTGCCAAGATTCAAATTAGAGAATCAAATTAGGGAATCACAAATAGAAGAAGAGAAGAAAAGAAGAGATTGGATTTATTCCTTGCCCTTCACTACCCAAAGGAGTCTCAGAGTGGCTTAAAAACTCCATTCCCTTTCCCTCCCCACAACAGATACCCTGTGAGGTAGGTGGGCATGTTCTCCCATATTATGAGTTCATGTGAATCTTTCCCATTTTTCACAAGTGGCTGATAACCCAAGAGAATCCCCTAATGCTCTGCACTATGGAAAATGAGGCTTTGCACGATGGAAAATGAGGCTTTGCATGATGGAAAATGAGGCTTTGCAGCTGCTTGTAAGTTTCAAAAAAAAGTCTTGTCAATTTCAACTTTGGGTTTCCCCCCTTTGCCTGCATTCCTTTCTGTTCCCTTTCATTCAAGGAACTAACAATAAAATGTATGCACAAAACCTGAACCACAAGGATTTAAATGGAAGGCACTTGCTAGACGCTACTGCACAGCTTTGATAGGGCAATTGGATATTTTTTTTTAAAGAAAAACAACTTTGGACATCACCTCCCCACACATCACAAGTGACATCCCACCCCAATGTAGATAAGTGCTTTTTAAAAAATATTGTAGCTGCAGAATAAATGCACAGGATAAAAAAGAATGGCATGTAAGGCAGGCACAAAATCCAAAGTCAAGATAAAAGGCTTACTGCTCTGAAAATCTGCAGTAAGATGTGTGTGCATAATGGGCCATTATCTGAACAGGGGATCACAAGTATTTTGTACACACATATGGTTTCAGTACATGCCAACCTAGAAAATTCAGGCTGGTATATGCACACTCAAGTTGTAAGCACATGCAAATAATGTGAATCACCCTGTTCAGATAAACATGGTGACCACACGTATTGGGAAGATCTACACAGAGGTGGGAGGTTCCTGGTACACATGAAAGTAAAGTCCAGAATGGGCTCCTAGGTTCCACAAGATATTTGAGGTGAACAAACCAATGCTCAAAAAATGTTGGCATACACTGTCCGTTTTAGGGCATGGAAAGCATAGCAAAGGACACAATGCAAAGTCCTAAAATTTTCCATGGAAAACCCCAAACGAGATGTTCACTGTTGGAGTAACATATTCTTTCATACTCTTTAGAGGTAACTTTCCTTTCTCAGAGGCAACCAATGTGCTCACAGCATCCCTATTTCAACCAAATTCACCAACTCACATTTTCATGAAAAGAAAGTCCTGGCTCAACACAATATCACTGCAGTAAAGTGCCCATGGATAAGTGACAGGGTTGCGGGTTGTTGCTTTTTTCTTCATCCTTCCTTCCTTGCACTTCACTAAACCTATAAACAAACCATTTCTCATTATGAATTCCCATGCCATCCTGGATATTTTGATGTAAAGTCTTCCTGTCATTTGTTGGAGCTTCCCAATCAACTTGTCAATGTCTCTGAAGCCACAATTCCAGGAACTCTTAAACTGAAGTATGGATTCCCTCCAGATTTTCCTTGTATCGCTATCTCACCATCAAATGTGCATTCATTTATAAATGTGTCTAATAAATTGATCAGGTTCAATCCTACCAAATTTTCTACTGGATCTCGCCCAGTTCCCCTCTCACTGCAGACCCCATGTTCCCCAGCATAGCCTTTCTTCAGTAGTCAAAAGGGGACCCCCCCACCCTCCTTTGTCAGTGGAAAAACTAGTAAGATCCAATCAAATGTCTCTACTGACAACCTATCTTGCTAGGTGTCGTGAAGATGATGGCAGACACATTGAAGCTGAACGTAAACAAGGCTGAAGCCATGATGAACATTTTAAAGTGGAAATAACAGTGAAATCTGGATGAGGCCATCAAGGCAATCTCACGCGTTTCCTTAAGCTTTTTAAACACGCTGAAAGCTACACGTTCATCTTTAGCAATGATGCGTTAATTTGTGAGGGCGGAATTAATAAGGATTTGAAATTCTGGAAATAATTTCCCTTTCATTAAATGAAAAATATAAGATCCGCTAGTTAACATATTGGAAAGACTGCCTGTAATAAACTGTGTTCCATTTTCATCTGTAATTTTATTCCTGCAGCTAATGAAAGGAAAGTAGGTTAAGTTTTCACCTCTCTTCAATATACATTTTAAAAAAACCCACAGCCTGGCACCATATTGCAACGACTCCTGCTTAATAGTTCCATTTAAGTATATGGTACCTTTCATCCTGAAAGATCCCCAAAGTGCTTTACAGGCTCTAAGTGGCAGGATTGTTTCTCACATCACTGAAATTCTGTGCCAGCAACAGGGCACTAAAGTGGCTTTGGGAAAAGAATCGAGAAATAATTTATCCAATTGAAATTCCAGGGCAAGGGAATTGAGGTAGGGCAGAAGGCAATTACTGAAATTCAGCAAGACTGTTCCTTTCTCTGGGGCACTAGGATAGCTACAACTTGATCCAGTTTGGCTCAGTGACATGGTCATACACGTTGACAGTTTCCAGGGAGGGTGATTTGGAGCATGTGTTTCTTTCACGGTCACATTCTGAAGGGTTCTCTCAGGGTCATTCTCTGGGGGTCTTTTTGAGCCTCCAGGCAAGATAACACGTTCTTATGTAAAAAAAAAAATATATATATATGCTTACTGTTTTGAAGTAACCATTTAAAACACAGCCACAACTACCAAAACATGCTCTTCCTCCATTTGACTTGCAGGACATGATACTGCAGCAAGGTCCGGTGTAAGCCCTTCTCAGTGCTGTTACTGCTTTCAGACTGGGAATATTATTAGGTGGATGCTTTGGCCCATGTTATTACAAATGTCTAACCATGATTACCCCTTCAACTGTGCCTTGAAACCAGGATTTGAAGCTGGCTTGCATAGCCTGTTGAAAGCCACACATAGGTGTCAACTGAAACTGTGGTTTAATTAGATGATTTGAGTGATTGTCCATGTTTATCTATGGCTAATTAAGGCACATCAAACCAGAATATGGAGTTTTTAAAAATATACATATTCTTCCCCACTTTTTAGCTAGAGTCAAACCCAAACAATTTTCCTACCCAGAAGAGTGATTATTTTGCTGTTGTTTAAACGGACACATTACTATCAGAGTTGGAAGGGTGTCTTTTTTTCCCTTCCTCCCTTCTTTCAAAGAAGGGCTTACCTTTGCAGAGATGAGGGGGAAAATACTGTCAACAAAACTGCAAACCTGTGTGGTCGATTTGTTAAAGTAACCATGGGAGACGCAATCTCTTCTAAAATGGGATTTTCATTGTCTTCCAAACTGCCTTATACTCTTGCAATTTCCTGCACTTCACATTTCTCTATTTCTTTCTCTTTTTTCCCTACTCAAACTAAGAACAGCAGCTGGAATTATTGCAAAGCATGGGCTCGAAATTGCAAATCAAGTTTCTAGTGCATGTTGGCAAAACATGCTGGCAGGGCCATTTCATTTCCACGTATCATACCACCCTCACTTATCTACAGCTCCCAAATTGGAGCCGTGAAATATTTGACGCGGACAAAAACACACAGACCATCATTCTATAGAATTAAGTGGCAGAGGAAATTCAATTGAGTGACACAGGGACACATCTAGAAATCTAGAAAGTACACAGATTTACCAGGGGTATAGCATGCATAAATGGTGGAACTGGGGCTGACTGAAAACTGCTATGGGTTTAGGATGGTGGCAGCCCCCTCCTGCACCCCACAGACTAATCAGATTAAATCCCAGTCAGTAGGACTTCCAGTGGGTTGGATTCAATCAGCTTTTCCACTGGTGAAAAAGAGAGGAGGGATCTCCTGTGATTCCCCATCCCCCCAAAAAAACTATGCTGAGGATCTTGGGACCCATACAAACAAAGGCCATATAGCACGGGGGCTGTAGTAAAAAGGGGAATTAGGTAAAATTGAATTTTAAAATTGGCTGGATTCAATCCAATGAGCAATGAGGTGGGGAGACATTCACACCAAAATCTGTGCTCTTGCGGGGGGGGACTCCTCAAAACTATCCCTTTATGCTGTAAAAATACTTTAGTTTTTTTTAAGTAATATGGGAAGCAAAGGTCTAATTTTAAATAGTTCTCTCCCCTAGTTTGTGTTTTTTTATGTTGCAACATACAGACATGCTCTTACCAATTTCTCCAGATTTTGGATTACAGAGTGCACCCATGGAAATTCAAACATTCCTTTCCCCCAGTACCTTTCAACTCAACATACATTGAGGAAAAGGGGGAGGAAAGTTCTTTCTTCTTGGGCCATCAAATTTCCACAACATCTAATGAAAAATGGTCACAGCAAAACTCAAGGAGGAAAGAACTCCCAACAAGAGAAGAGCTAGATTAAAAAATGTGCTTTACACGGAGAGGATCCAACATGGCAATGGACCGAAGGTGCATATTTAATTAAGTCCCTTTGAGCTTCTCCACATTAAGGGCAATCTGCCAGGCAGGGCTAATTTAATAGCCCCAGCCCACTTCTGTGTCCGCTTAAGAAGTGCTCCTACCACCCCATGTGTGGGTAGATCAGAGGATCTTTAAGTCTTCTGACTCCTATGACTGCGGACAACACCAAGGCAGCCGTGGGGAATTGCCAGCAAGATAACTGCTGAGTAAGTTGACCAGATACTTAAATGTATTATTTTATCAACAGAACTTTCTTGTAGAGTTAGTTTGAAACTCTATCTAATTGTGGCCGCGGGCACATGGGCAGGAAAAGGGGGGGGGGGGGGAGCGTGGCTGTTTGCCCCGGGGCAAAATAATGTGTGGTTGCGCCAGCAGACGTACTGTGGAGGTCCCATGGAGGTCCTGTGGTAGGGGGAGGTGCCAAGCACACCACAATCCTGCGCCGCGGCAAAGAAGCGGCGTGGCACGGCAAATGGGTGTTTTTTTTCCCCGGACACCAAAGTGTGCGCATGCCCCGTTGGGTGCTCGTGTGCATCCCATGGACGGTTGAGGGGAAAAACTTTATACGAGGGGGCATGGGCGGGCGCCGGAACTACCACCGGAAACGCAATCAGACACCCGCCCTTGCCCCGCGGTTACCGGAAAGTAGTACCTCCGAGGTACTAGTTTTTAACCGCGCACCTTCGGCGGGAAGCCTCGGGTTCGCCACGGGAGCTCTACGCTTCCCAGATGTGGCGGTGAGATCGCACCCGGAAAATCCGCCTATCTTCCGTCTCTCTAGCGTGCCTAATGCTCCGTGTGACCGCAGCCAATATCAAACAACTATGTTTTTCTATCTTTTTGACAAAATTACAGAACTGATGTCGGTTTCTCCTCAACACCCTTTTGAAGTATAACAGAACATTCTTTATGGATTATTGTAATGCACTGAGACACATTTAGTTGACTGTCCCACAGATCACTTTTCTGTAAGATTCAATCTGAAGAAATAGTTTCAATAATGAATACAACTACAGATACCAATCTGTCTGATAAAGCCCCTGCATTGTATTTTTTTACCTTGCTTATTAGCTGTTATAGTTTTTATACTATGCTGTGATGTGATAAGAAATACAAAAAATCATTTATCGATAATCTATACAAGAGAGAAAAAAGAAAAATCTGCATAAATGGAGAGATGACAAACCAACAAAGAACTATATAAGGATGGTGGAAATGCTGGGACCTGGAGATCTTCCAGTATTACTACTGATCTCCAGATTGCAAAGATCACTTTCCCTGGAGAAAATGGTTGCTTTGGGTAGTCGAATCTATGGTATTATACCCAACTGAGGTCCTTCCCCAGGCTCCACCTCCAAATCTTCAAGAATTTCCAAACCCAGAGTTGCCAACTTGAACGGAGGAAGCCACAATGCAAATATAGTGTTGCTGGGAGGCTCCAGCTTGTTAATGCAAATAATATAAATGCAGATA